>NC_038255.2:50021966-50148730 GCF_000004515.6 Glycine max | reverse complement strand
AGGATGGATAATTTATGAGTCATCCAATGCAATCCATTTTTTTAAGAACTGGATGTATTAGATTATATTTTACACGAACGGAATAGATGAATCACAGAAAAATGAATTTATTTCCTACATGTAACAAACAAAGCATCAGAATTTAACAATAACTTTTATATATTATTTATTCATAGATTTTTTTTATATTGGAGCGTTTTCAATATAAGTTTATTTGATATCAAAATAATGGTTTTACTGTCGAACAACAAAATTAAATAATATTTTATTTCTTTTATTAAGAAGAAAACTTAAATTAATTAATGTTTATTAGCAGAAACATTTAAACGAAATTTATTAAAATCATTTATCACAACAACAACTGTTATATTAAAATAATTTTTAGGTAAATATTATTTGGATTTATTATCTTTTGGTTCTTAAATTTTTGTACTAACAATACTGATATCTTAGTAACTTATCACATTATCAAATAATTTAACAAGATAACCACGTATTTTTTTAAAATTATATTTTTAATCTAGTGTTAATTAATTTGGCATCATCAGATATTTTAAATAAATGAAGGATTAAAAATATAATTTACTTAACAAATTACATGTGATTATTTTGGTAGGTTTTTTTTTATGATATGACAAGTTATTTAATTAACATTATTGTTACATAATCATTTAGCGTTGTTGTTTACCAACATATAACAAAATATTTAGTGACTTTAACCAATCTAAATTTATTGCTTAGTGACTTTAACCAATCTAAATTTATCTTAGGGACTAAAAGAGGAAATTTAAAAGTTTAAAGAAAAAAATAATAAGCCCACATTTTTAACTCATCCACATCTATGACTAAAATCAATTTTTACAAAAAAAAAAAAAATCCGTTTTATAAAATATAATGTAAACACATTTTAACTACCTGAATTAAGCTAGATAAGTCAAATATCTAATGTGTAGCATCTAGATACTGTCATACTGATAACGGTAAACAATAAGAAACACAAATATCATTAAGTAACTAGCTAACATGATATTTTTCTCACCCCCTTCTCCTTCTCCCCTCCCCCGGGGCTACCTTAAAACAAAAATATAATTTTATTTTTCGGGAATTAAATCAATTCATCATAAATAGTAGTAGGCCCATAAACAGTAACAGGAGAATCCTCACTCCCCCTACTTTTTGGATTCTTTAGAAGATTGATGATGATTATACTATAAGGACGACTTTATATGGTAATTTATGATTGAAATAAGAATAACAATATATGAGCTGTATAGACTTTAAAATACCAACTACTCTACACCTAATATCCTCGACACCACATAAGTTGGCTGGAGAAACAGTTCAACTAACATCCCCTTCTCTCGTGACAGTGTGTTAATTTGATCATCTATAATTGATTCCAGTGACATACCTCAACCAACATTCCAGGCTATTCAATTCCAACCCAATTAAGTCTTAAACTTGATCTGAAACTCGGCTCAGACACTTCCTCAAACCTATAGCCTTTCCCCCTCTTCAGTCTAGTAATTAAGAAACAGCACAATTGAAGTAAATTCACATGGCAACTGCACAATGTGGCAGGACTTGTTCTACATTTTCTAAGAAATAACAATACTAAGGTTACTCATTAATTTCTGGTTGGCTTTTTGCCTTTTAGTATACTATTTTGCTTTGGTTTCAAAAACATAGATCAAGGTCAAAATTGCAATTAGTTAAATTAATTAAATTTACTCCTAGACCGCATTCGGAGGCTGAGTTAATGCCACATGCAGGCTAAGAGACTAATGAGTAGCGCATCTTGGCCCCTACGTATTTATTTCGGCAACGTTCTTAGTTGCCATCTTCTAAGGTTGGTGCATTCTTTAAATGTATTTGGATGTAAATTGTGCTTTCATGCCCTCACTTTTTTGTGCTGACTGAGCCTACATACCTACATATACTCACACAGCTTTGAAGACGTACAAATGCACTGTTCTGAATTTTAGGGTATTGAAAGCGTGACTGCTAATAATCCTATTTTTTAATATTTCAGAAACTTCCCTGCATTCATCATGTGCATTAATTCATCATCTTTCAGCTAGACAACTACAACTATACAAGTAAAAAAAAGCTAGATGATCCCTCGAAGACAAGTCAATAGTCTTTGTTTTAAATTAGATTAAAGTTGTGATAGTAAATGTAATAAATACTAGCTTTTATATATAGTACAAACATATTTCCCCATGTTCTTTAAACTTAAAGTGTGGGAAATACATACGCATATTTTTAATAACTGTTTTTATAAGCTTCATTAATAATTTTATGTTTGTATCTAACATTTGTTATAATAAAGTTTGCATTGACAAATCCGCCTTACAAGTTTTTATTTATGCATGGGTACAAAACAAACACACTAAGACCTATCTATTTTTGTCGTTCTCGTTAATTATTGTGAATTTGAATTCTATCCCTGACAATATTAACGCAATTGTCTATTGCCCATTAAGTGTTTAATTTTTCTTTAAGTCTATGAAGATGTTGCATGCATAACCACAAACATCACAATAATTTGAATTAGTTTATTTAAAACAACTTAAAATGAAAAGATTATTAAAATAATTAATCCCTCGAGATTATTAAAATATTAACTCACTTGATTAAGAATATTAGTTAATTTCGTTTTTTTATAACAATTTCATTTAATTTTTTAATCTCATAAATAAATTTTATTTCCTAAATAACCCTTTACGCTAATTTATGGAAGACTTCATTTTTATGAGAACTTGTTTCATAAGGGAATTCTATTTCTCCATCTTGAAGGTCATGCAGTTGGTATTACAAGAATCAATAGGGTCGTTTGTAATAAAATATGAATTAAATAAAATGTTTTTTTGGAAATGATTTAATTAAATAGGATGCAATTAGTGTAGATTTGCTTATTTTTTTAATCACTGTACATGAACCTTTTTCCTCTTATATTTAGGTCGGAAGGAAGTTTTGCTTATCCTCCTACATAAAAAAAGAAGTTTTGCGCCCAATGCAAGCAAATTAAGGAACAGAAAACATTTTATTGCTGGTGACAGACCAAAATTACTTCCAAGAGAGCAATAACAATTGGAGGGGCAAACCAGTACATGATAACTTTGCAGCACAAACCACATGCACTAGCTAGGGGATCATCATGAGAAGATGAAATAAACTTAATTAAGGGGCACAAATAGATAGAATATGACCAACTACAACTTAATTATGTCTTGTGAAGACTTGCGAGAGAAATTGAAAAAACGAAGGAAGGAAGGAGGCATTGATCAAGTCCTGGAATCGATGGCCATAATGGTGCTAAGATTCATGGGGTGCATGTACTCAGTGGTGCCTCTGAGGATCTGTTGGACTATGATTCGACTAGCTTTCTCGGATGGATGGAATGGATCCCAAAACGCGTAAAGGTCTCTGTTTGGACACAAGTTTGAGGCCGCTGTGCACAGTCCAACCCCGTTATATGGCCCTTGCCCACAACAAGCTATCTTCGATGTAACAAATCCTGTCGGCCCAATTACATTTTAGACCTTCTTCGATCAAAATATTCAAAAGGAGAATGATTGGGCTTACCATCCTCGTCCTCATATACTTAATACATGTATATTAACTATCAAATTTAAAATTTCATAATCACACTCCTTAATTTTTCTAAAGACTAAGATCTATTTGTTAAATCCTGTGGGTCATTCTGTTTAGTTGAAAAGGAGGAAGTGGAAGGAAAAAGGATGGGAAATGTTTATTTCTAGAGAAAAAAATCCAATTTTTTTTCTTTCTTTTACTTTCTCTTTAATACAAATTTTGTTTCCTATCTTTTTTTCTTTCTTTCCATCCAACAAAACGAGTCATTAAGAAAATAAAATGAATTATCTATTTCTTCATGCAGGGTCAAACATAATGATAACAATAAAATTAATATTATTTAATATAATGCTAATATACACAAACCATAATTTCTATCAATTATGTAATCATATTGTATACTTTTTACTCACGTGAGAAATATTTTATGAAATTTTTAATTTAAAAAAATGAAAACAATATTGTAATTTATTTTTTCAATATATATGCTATAAAATTTATATGAACAAAAATTAAACAATGTCATGTATGGGTGTCTGTCATCTCATAATTGTCACATGACTGCTAAAGGAAAATGGAGAAAATTACAATTAGGACCAATACTATAGACTGTGAGTGTAAGCTAAATTAAAAACTTAGTGCCACTAATTGAAAGTTTCAAAATTGTATTCATACCATAAGCTCGAGGGTTGGAAACGAAATCCATGTGCATGCGTTGGGCATTAGCAGCAATGAAAACGTCAGCACCGAGTTCTTGATTTAGTCCGTTTAACATTTCAACGAGTTGGGGATTGAATAACGATGCAGCTCTCTGAAGTTCCACGTCGCAATCACCAGTTCTGCTTCTCGTCGCTAATTCCGCAGGAACACACCCCATTGGTCCTGTACCAGTTACAAGAACCCTACGAGTACCCAAATCATAAAGCCTCTGCATGTGTTTTCAATTAAAGTATTTGTGTTAATTAACTCGATCTTAATATATATATATATATATATATATATATTAGCAAGTTGAAGGTGAGCATATATGTACATTAGCTAGGGATAAATAATCTAATAATTTTATAATGTAGCTGGATATATAAAACATTGTAATGTGTCATAAATTGCGCATTGAATAATAAGATGCTAAAATGTGAGAAAAGATTTTGGTATCCCTCACCAACCAAAACATAGACATGTGTCTTTTGCATTAATACACACATTCCGTCACCGATAGTAACACTGGTACGTACATGCAGCAGAACATTCTCAAAAACAAGACTTTGACCATTATTTTGCCAATGACAAATATTTTTAAATCGATGATTCATTTCATCTTAAAATATAGGCACTATTTATATTTGCCCGTCGAACCTTATGTCTATGTTTTTAAAATTCCTTAACAAACTGCAATATTAATCATAAATTTATGGATATTAATCATGTACAAGATGATTAATTATCAAAGGGACTACTTAATTCAAAGACAGTAATTATTGGGTTTGGAAAAGAATGCATACCCTGAGAACTTTGCGGTACTCAGATATGAGATAGCGCACATAGTCAGGCAGAGAAAATTGGCGAGATCTTGCTGAATATGGCACCAAGTAGTAATTGTTGACAAAATCATTGCCTCCAAGAGTGATGAGGACGAGTGCTCTGTTTACTAGGTTCCGAGCTCCCTCTGCACCAATGTGTAAACTTAACCTTTCCTGATACTCATGGAATAGCTTCAGTTGCTTCTGAATGTGGATAATGTTCAACTGCCAAACCATACTATATAGTTACCATGAATTGATTTTATATAATTAACCGATATATGGACTCTAAATTACACTATATATGTTCTCAACATATAAAGCTTGGATTGCAATAAAATTAACAATTAGTAATATTTAAGCTTACAAATTGAATCCCCGTGTCGTTGAGAATGCCAATTCCAGCGGATGCAAAATTGGCACCAATTAAAAGCTTCTCTCCAACTAGTAGCGGGCTCAAATAGGGCAGTGTAGGCTCTAGGCCAAGCTCCAAACCTGGAATTAACAAGAATTGCACAACTCCATATATAAATAACTACACGCGAGGCAATGCAAGCCTAGTTATTATATATGGCCATGCATGCAAATGATATCTAGAAGATATATGTATCATCATATATGTTGATTTTAATTATTTGGCAGTATGTGACAAAGGAACTCATACTGATTAAGTCAGGGATGTTTAGGCCATTAGAGAAGCGTCCAGTGGGTCTGTGTGTTGGGTAGTCAATGCCATAGGGTGGAGCGTCTGCTCTGGCTGTGGTTGCCAAGAAGTCATTGTTACCACTGTCGACGAGCGAATCACCGAAAACGAAGAAAGCCCGTGTTGGTTGAGCAGAAACAGAACCAAGTGCTAGAACCAAGCTTACTGTTACACAAAAGCCAAACACCAAAACACTAGTCATAGCAGCAAAACAGGAGTGACCACTGTTGATTGTATTTGAATATGCTTCTTAGGTTTGATAACTCGTGGCTTACATCAAGCAATTGGAAGGGCTATGTATATATATATATGTGTGTGTGTATGTAAAGCTTGAGAGGTTAATTTATCTTTGCAAACCACATTCGTAAATGTTTTGTTTTTTCTCTAGCTAGCTACCACCTCTTCAGAGTTAAAGCAGACCGCCGAATCTAGAGGAAGCAAGTACATCAAGTAATTGCTCTAGTGAGTGAGTGGTCTTAGCAGAAGAGGAACCCTTCCCTCAATTTCAACATCCAAAACCAGCATTAGTAATTCCTAGCCGCCTAGGTAGACAGGGTTAAAAATATTGAGACTCGTTCTTCCTCAAAATTAAACCACAAGTTAAATATTTTTACCTTTGCTTCTAGACATAATGTTTTACTATGCAATTTATGATACATGACATCCTCGGGTGTAAATACAACTTCCAAGAACAAACTATCGGTACATTGGTTGCATTGCATGTAATTTGTCAAAGTTGGCAGTTAACGTATTAATTGACCAGAATTTTGGGTCAGCAGAACTACGTTAATTAGGACTTAACTTAGGAAAGTTCAATTAGGGAAGAAGTAGCCAATTCGAGTATGACAAAAAGAATGAGAAACAAATCTTTTGTCTCCTTAATTTCAAACTACCTGGAAAAAAATTTGCGTACCAACCACTAAGAAAGAGCGAGTTGTAACATTTTTTTTAGTATAAGGTGAAATTTGACGTTAAATAATAATAAAAATGTTAAACATTATATATAAGTTTCATATTGTAATTGGTTATCACGTTTCATCCTAAAATCAATAGACATTAAGTGAAGTTATCCAACATATATATAAGTTGCACTCGATTGAGACAGCTGACGTGGGACTTGAATATTTCTTAATTCCCATTTCAAAATCGCAATCAATATAATTTCAATTTCATCCATCAATGATCTTTGAATTAATAGAAACTCAAATATCTAGTATTAACTCGTTGATTAGTTTGCTCAAAAATACTACAATCACTAGGATTGGGCATTTGAAATTGAGGATTATTTTTTGGTAGTTTGTTGGATGTGTCAAATCATAGGCTAAAATTAATCAAATATTGGCCAAGTCGCTTTACTTGTAGTTTAGTCTAACAACAATATATATCAGACATGCCTAATGGGAAACCCCTAGTTGTTTTATGCACCGCAAACTTAGGCAGATATAGAAGAAGATTAATTAAACGAATAAAACACGAAAGATATGTAGTACAGAGTTAGACAAGATTGCGTTCTCAGATATATTTCAGTTCATTCATGACTAATCATTTATGTTTTTGTGTTAAACTTTACTGTCACTCGTATCTTGGTTAATTTAGTTTAGAACTAAAACAAAAAATGGTCAATAATATGCACTTTTGAGCTAAACAAGAAATAAAAAAATAGTGAGGTGTTTTCCCTAAATAATGATTCGATTATGGGTGGGGACGGAAGTAGACAGATTGATACGAGATCCACATAAATAGGGTGGCGTTCGGTCTAGCTACCCTCCTGTTCAATACCGACTAGTTTTAGATCTCTTTCCCTTGGCAGAAAGGCTTCCACAGTTCCACTTTCTTTCATAGTGAGGGAATTTTATGTTAAGAATGTTAAATTACTATGATGGATATAAATGATTTAGTAAAACATTTTTAAATTTTTTAATAAAACCTTCTCACTATCGATCGAGACAATTTTAGTTTTAAACATGATGATATCTGTAACATTAACATGATTATAATAATACATACATGTATAATAATATATTTTTAAAAAAATTATGAAAATCTAGTAAATCTTTCTCTTTATTTTTTTCTGTCACCGTTCAAATTTCAATTTTCTTTGTGACTGTAACCACTGTATAATACATGAATTACGAAGTTGTGACTAAATCAATACAATGAACTTCACAGACTATCATGTTAAAGGTGCACCACTATCACAATAGATTTAAAAGTTTATAAATTCGTTATTGTTGAAGTCTGTTGTAATGTTTATAATGTATTCTAATTATGTTTATATTGTTTTATAGAAGATATATATTTTATAAATAGTATTTTAATAAAACTTTAGTTATATTTTTAATCAATACATTTTTTATAGTTAACTAAAATTCAGGTAACATATATAAGTCTAGGGACTTAGTACTCAGCATATAAGAACACAGGAATCAAAGTTACTAGAAATTCGGATCTAACCTTAGGTTCAAGTTTTTATAAAAAAAAATACAAATATGAAAACAAATACTATAATTCTCTATTAAGACCTTACGGATTATCATCCCTAACGTTGAACTTCAAAAAACAGTTAAACTTTCAATATTCACTTCAGTTCCACTAATTTACACCCCTTCCCCGAGGATTGCCTGGTGTTCCCTAAACAAACAAAACAAAACATGCAAAAGTCTAAAAAAAAAAGTCTTTTTGCACTCCATCTTTTATAAACACCGCTTGCGTTTTTATCATTCTTATTTTCAAAAAATACCCTTATACATGTGGTTGGATTCAACAAAATAATCAACACCTGAAGTATGTTAAAAATTTAATTTCTATTAAGTGATTTTTTTTCTTAACAAATTACTTGAGATTATTACTTAGGATTACTACTAGATAAATAATTGTACAATTAAAATTACTAGATAAATAAAATAGGAGACTTAGATATTACACAATTAAAAAAGAAAGTCAAATACTCATATAAATCAAATGCAAACGATGCATAAGTAAAATACAAATATCACATATAAAATACAAAGACAGCTACGGCCTACGGTTCTTCCTGACTCTTCTGATATGTACAACTTTCCTAAATTTTAGCTTGCAAGAGGTTCAATGTCTTCATGGAATCAAACATTGACTAAAGTAGTTTGAGAATCCTCTCGAACCGTGCCTACAAAAGAATACTCCATGTAATCTCGAATATAATTTAAAAAAAAAAAACTATTTTACACTATCATAGAATTCACATTAATTCAAGTCAATAAAATCTCATTCATTTTTTTTTTCATCAATAAAACTAGGACGCCCAAAAATTGAACTATTATTTTATCATATTATTCGACAGGCACAATTGATACATTTCATGATTAAAGACTTAAGTACTTTTCGTATAAATTTATTATATGTCGTACTAATAATAAAAAAAATATTGTCAAAAGAAAAATCACTATGTGTTTGTTTTTTTTAACAGAAAAATCATTATGCGTTTGTGTACTATTCGTATATATTCATTGTATATAGTATTAACAATAAAAAAAAAAAATTGTCAAAAGAAAATAGGTGTGCGTGTATGTGGGTTTGAATGCTCTTTAACTTTTCCTAAAAGAAAGAATGGGTGGGGCCTGTGCTTGCATACATGCGAATATTTTTTCATTTTGTGTTTTATAGTTTATCATTATTTTTTTAATTTTTTTTAAAGAATTATACAACACCTGCAAGTTTGACTTATTTGAAGTGTGACTTGAACCTTATTGGAATTTTTTTACAAATAGTGAGTTTATTTACAACTTATTCAGATTTTTCTTATAACTTAAATATTTGAGAAATTTTATAAAACTTGTTTACCGTATATTTTCAAGTTATTTTTAGTTTATTTCAATATAACGTAAAAATAACTTAACAATTTAAATAAAATAAATTTAATTAACTATTTTTTCTTCAATTATGAAAATAATATATTATATATTTAAACCTGAGTTTATCCATTTGTTTATTCAAAATTAATTAAGTTTTTATCAACCACACTCTAAGTTTACTTTTTGAAACCTGAGATTGCAATAACTTCCAACCCGCGTAGATTTTCAAGTAGAGGTGAGTCTTGGTACTCTAATTCTAAAGTCTACTACCACTTCAAAAATTAAAATATAGTGAGGATATACATTTTTTTCCAAATATTTTCAAGTTGGCTTAACCCAAAAAAAGATTAGATGAATTCTGACAACATACTGTACGGAATCACTTTTAGGATTTTCATGGTTTACATGTATACATACACACATACGTGGGTAGCCGGTACGGATTCACTTGTAGGATTATCAAACTTGTGTTCATCTTTAGCAAGGATTACAGACGACAATTTGACACCATAAATTAATTTGTATCAAGCTAAGGTCATGGACACGTGAAATATACATAATATAATACTAAATTGATCACTTGTATGACACTCGGCTGGGTAACTATGTTCGCATTGCTCCCCCTACATTTAACAAACTACATAAACTCCTATTTAAACATGTCAATATACATACCATTTTTAATGTTTGATTTGTGGATAAATTAATTTAGATGGTTTAATTTAGCAGATCCATGTTTACCTACCTGGAATGAGTCAACAACTTAAACTAACCTCAGTGTAACCATTCACCTCAAATACATATCTATATTCATCTCATATCAATCAAGTCTTTTGTTTTTTTGGAAATATTTATGTTTGATCTTTATCACCCCAGTCCCCACATTTGTGTGAGATGGTGTGATGGGTACTAACATGTATCAAGCATTATTTTTCTGCATATTGTAGATAAAGCTTTATAGCGGAATAAAGTATATATATGATACCTGTTAAATATGAATTATTTTTTATAATAAAAATATATTAAAAATATTTATTTAGTAGTTATTTTTTATTTAAATATTAAGAATTGATGTTTTTTTATTTATGGCTTCCAGTTATGAAAATGAGGGATTAAAATAAAAAAATCCAGAAAATATAAAAAACATGAATATGGAAGATTTTTTACATTAGACTAAATTCACTTCAACAACTATAAAAAGGGAGTCAAGCTAAGGAGAAAAGATACCATCCGGAAGACTCAGAGCTCTCTAATGAATGTATCTCAAGCCCAAGTATCTAAAATAGGGAAAATCCTTTTTTTTATGTCCTTTTTCCATTCTTTCTCTTTCATCAATTTCTATTTTTTTATTAAGATTCCTTATGATTACGAGAGGCTAAATCCTTAATTAGGGTTCAGTAGACCTAAAAAGCCAAAAGATGTATTGTACACTTTATATTTATCAATGCAAACAGGTATTTTCTTTCTTATTATCCTTTCTTATTTTAATTTCATGTATCATTCATCTTTAGGGGTTGGGTGCTCGAGGGAGGATAATCCTTAATAGAAATAAAAGGAATATCTTATATGCATCAGTTTTAGGGATTAGTCGTTCGACAAATGGTAATTTCTAATAGAACTAAAAAAGGAAAGAGTATCTTAATAAAATCATTGTTAGACATAGATACTCATGCATTAAAGCAAACATCTAGAATTAGATATACATGCATTTTATCTATTGGGTCTTTGTAGACATCAGGAGCAGGTGTAGGTAGGAAAAAATTCAACAAATCGATAAAGAAAAATCTAAAATTTTATTTTCATCTTAATCTTTTACTTTTTTATCTTATATTTTTATCATTGTCTTTATGATCTTTTAATTTAAATCTTTTATCTTTTCTATCTTCTATTTTTATCTTTAAATATTTATCTTATATATTATCTTTCTTTATCTGTTATTTTAAATTCATATTTATTTTATCTACTATCTTTCTTTATCTGTTATTTTAAATTCTTTATCTCTTACTTATAAATTGAATTTGCATCAATTTAAGTACAAACATCCATGTGGAAATTGAGATTCGCAATTTTGAATAATTTACTATGACAAATTTGTTGCGAACAACGAGTTAACAATATGGATTTAAGCTAAGGTTTGCATGGAATAATTTTTGTTGTAAATTACTAATACATCTCGGATACCTAAATTTATCACACTTAAAGCTTCAAGCCCAAACTGATTTTGGGCTTAGCCTCTACCCACAAATTATCTGACCCAGTTCACCCGAACAATACATGCCTCACAAGTTACAATTGGGACATTCAATCACACAATGGACTTTCCTTTCTCTATTTTCCTCCCTCAAAGCAGAGATTAGAGAGAGAAAAAATCATACGAAATCCAGTGGTTTCAAATAATTTGTAACAATATAGCTTAAACAATCAATGTATAACACAAAATCTAGTGCAGAATGTATGCCACGACCCTAACAGGAAGAAGATAATAATTAGCTAGGTCCTTGAAGTTGAATCCAAAAGCAACATGGTACTGAGATTCATTGGGTGCATGTATTTGGAGTCTCCGATCATGAATGTGTCCACAATCAATCTGTTTGCTCTCTCACTTGGATGGAAGGGGTCCCAAAACGCATACACATCTCTGTTTGGGCACAAGTTAGACGCCGGAGTACACAGTCCAATCCCATTGTAAGGTCCTTGACCACAGCATGCAACTTTTGATGTGATAAAACCTGCATGTGAATTGTAAAGAAGGTAATTAATGCGTTCAAAATTAATATAGCTAGCTACCAAGCTTCACGCTCCCAAACTTACCAAACCGACAGAAACTGTTAGTTTAAAATTGCCCCAGAATAAAATTATTATGTAAGAATAAAAAATTACAATTGTGCCAAATAATACTTAATTATTCTAAGAATAATATTAATATGCTATAAGTGAGCCTGAAATAATTTGTCATACCCAGTACATAAGAATTTTTCATACAGGCTGTGAGAGGGGTTTTGTACAAAATGTCTGGTGCGTTTGATTTAGCATTGGGTTAAACGAGCACACACTCTAATGCATATTTTGTGAAAAGTAAAAATTTAGAATTTTTTCATTTAACAGCTTATTGCAAACCTCCTAACATTAAAACAAACATGCCTAATGTGAGAGATTGGCGGTTGGCCTTCTGAAGAAGGGCCCAAAGACTTAAATAACTAAAATAAGTAGTGTAAGGAAGGACCAGACCAATACACAGCTAAGATATATATAAAAGGAATCATCTCATCCAAAAGGCTAAAGTTATTGTGCGAAAACACACCAATGATTTTATGTCTTACAGTTGTTGTTATCTGCCTTACTTGTTGTTTATGGACCACACTCCTCTACGTGTTTGCTCTGAAAGACACTTGAAAAAGTACAATACTCAGCACATATCAACAAGGATGCGTGCAGAGTTTGAAGTAGGATTTTTAATATGGATCCTATATTGCACACCCCTACTATCTGCATAAAATGTGGATAACAATAATGATATATTTATCTCTTGTGTATTTTACTATTTTTAACTGTCTAATTTTATTTAAATTTTACGAATAAATTATTAATGACTCTATAGCATTAAGCCAACAAGCATAACAGATTCAGAAATTAAAATCTATAGAACAACCATATCTAATTGAGTAAATGCTGCAAAGTAACAGATTGTACATACATACCGTACGCTTGTGGGTTACTAATAAAATCCATATTGGATTGGAAAGCATTGGCTGAAATGAAGACATCGGAACCAATTTCAGAGTTGAGTTGATTCACCAACTGAACGAGTTGCGGGTTGAACAAAGCAGAAGCTTGTTGCAGCTCTGCTGCACACTCCCCATTTCTGCTACGCTGCGCCAATTCTGCCGGCACGCAACCTAAAGGTCCCGTTCCTGTCACCAAAACTCGCCTTGCTCCCAATTCATAAAGCCTCTGCATGCATCCACTTAATTAGTTAACATAACAATAGCAATAATTATTGGTGCTGAATAGTCAGCATGCTTAAAAAACATCATGACACATTAATTCTACATTTATAGTACGTTAGCCCACATGCTTCCTAGCTACTCAATGTTTATTTGGTTTCCCACAGGTCTTCTCCTTCGGAGGTAATATGTTCAAGGCATGGTTGACATTAAATGTAAGCATCTCTCTTAGCTGGAATTTGAACCTTATTCACCATGTTGTGAGAGATTAGCCCCTTCCATTAGATCCAATCCCTTTGATGCTACTCAATGTTTATAAATCCGTAGAATGAATGTTCAATGGCTTCTAACAACCCGTCATGTCGTACCATAACTCAACTTGCTTGCCACAGGCACGCATACATCATATACTATGATAAATTATTCATTTCATATCTATATTACTCTCTGAAGTTCCCACCATTTCATAATGTCAATAATTAATTAGAGGTTGAAATCTAATAAAGTAGAAAACTATATTTCATTTATTAAATTCTAGATTCAAATTCATTAAGACTATGTAGGTAAAACACCAATGCTATATCTGTTGTTGAATTCGTGTCTTGTCCAACCCAGGTACACTTTTTTTTCTTTCTCAGACACAATTAATCATCGTGTCCTCTATTTGACAGAGGTGGATGCGTATTAATTTACCCAAGAATCACCAACGCTATTACTAGCTAGTAGCCTAGTACTACAAATGAATGCTAACAGTGATCTTTGCGCTGGTTTTAAGTATTACGTATTACACTTTCAAAAATTATATTCTCAAGAATATTATTATTAGGTAATTTATAAATGAACATGTTCGGTGGGTAGGAATAGGATTTAATTTTTTATTTTAAAGCATTTTATTAAAATTCAAATAATAAAAAGATACATAATATTATCATGAAAAAGCAACACATCCACAGTGATCCGCTACTCATTCTTCACTATATGAAAGATTAAATAAACACATGATAATGTTATTTTCTCAAAAATCAGCAATGGCCACAAATATTTTTTTTTGAAGTTTAATTATATCAAATATAAAAACTTCATATTTCAAATTACATTTTTTTTCTTGAAAATAACTCGATGGACCTTAAAAGTTAAAACAAACATATCCTTAAGATTAATAGGAAGAGAAAGGGGGAACAACACACCAAAGTGCACACACACATGTGAAAAAAAATGAATTTTTAAGACTATGTTTGAATTAAAGTTTGAAAAATATTTTTAGAAATTTCAATGCACAATTGTGAATTCTAATTCTTTGCAAATACTCAAATGAAGATAGTGTGATATTTTTATAATTATTAGTAAAAAATTTAAAAATAAAGCAACGCACCATGTAACTTTTTTCTCTCATGTTAAAGAGAAATGTAGAAAATTTAAAGTGGAAATAGTTAAAGTTCAATGAAGAATGAACGTGACTTATTCACAATCTATATATACATTATTCAAAGGAAAAATATACTTGTACACTTAAAATATTACTTACACTAGTGAGAGAAAGAAAAAATTATATAAATATGATAGGTGATATAATGTGATAGGAAGAGAAAGATTGAGAAAAAATTAGATGTATTGATGAGGTGTTTAAAATAGTGAAATGTCTAACTATTATTGTTGTTGTTCAAGTTGTTCAGTAGTCTTTTGGATGGTTCATCAATGCTGCGTATACATGGTTATATGCATGACAAACGTACCAGCAAAAGTAAAGACCAAAATTTAAAAAGGGATAATACTAATAATAGTAGTATAACATATAACAGCAACAGAAAAAGAAGTAAAGGATAGCAATACCACAAGAATTTTGCGATACTCGGAAATAAGGTATACAACATAGTTTGGAAGTGCAAATTGGCGTGATCTTGCAGAGAATGGCACCAGGTAATAGTTGTTAACAAAATCATTGCCACCTAAGGTTATGAGGACTAGTGCTTGGTTGACCAGTCGTTGAGTCTGCTCTGGTCCAATTAGTGCGCTCACCCTTTGTTGATACTGCTCAAAGTACTGTAATTGTCTGGTGATTCGAATTATGTTTATCTGCAAATGTAGATATATAGCATTTTAATGGCCTCATTCAATACCAGCATCTATCAAACAGCTTAAAACTAGTTTGGACAGAGGATGCATGCAAATTTGCCTCATAATTGGTCCCTGTTCTTGATTAAACAGGAATGTTATTTAAGAATAATAACTTATTGGAGGAAAAAAAAGTAAAATAAAACAAATTTCTTCAATAAATGAAAATTAGTTTATATATAAGTTAATCAGTGAAAACTTTCACTTCTCTTGTTTAGCTATGAATTTTTAAAAAATTGACTTTAATTTATGCATAAACTAATTTTAATTTTTTAAAAAAAGTTTAATTCATTTTACCCTTTTATTTTATTTTCTAAGTGCTTATTGATAAGTTTTTTTTCATGTCTGCGTGTGTGTATTATTACTTAAATAAAAATGTATAGCCATAACAAAAATTAAAATAAAATTATCGGGGTTGAATTAGCAAAAGTGGTCATTCACAACTAAAACTTAAAAAAAAAAAAAAAAAACTTTGGCTTACAAACTGAATTCCAGTGTCATTGAGAATTCCTATCCCCGCAGAAGCAAAATTGGCACCAACGAGTAGCCTCTCTCCATCGAGCTCGCGACTTAGATACGGCAATGTGGGTTCTGACCCAATTTTCTCGCCTACATGATGCATGACGCACTCATAGTTATATATTTATTATATATAACGGACAATAAATGTAGCTTATTAGGGTATACTACTATATCAAGTTAAGAGTATTAATTAAAACATTACAAAACATAAAAACATGGAGTTGAAAGTAACTGAAACCAATTAATTAGGAACAATGACATAAAGTATATATAATTAGGGACCCAACTGATAATGTCCGGGATATTGAGGCCATTGGAGAAACGGCCAGTGGCCCTGTGAGTGGGATAGTCAACGCCATAAGGATATGAGTCGGCACGAGCAGTGGTGAATAGGTAGTTATTGTTGCCATTGTCAACTAGCGAATCACCAAAAACAAAAAATGCTCGAGCCTCGGCTTGTGGAACAACAACAACAATCTTGTTCCAAATCATCAACACAAGCAAACATAGAAACATAGAAGAACCAAAAACCCTTGGGTTGTTGTTTTCGACCATATTATGGGTAGTGTGGTGTCTACCAAGGTACCCTCAGCAGATGCTAAGTGTTTAACCCTCTCGGTAGATATCTGCCTATGAATTACAAGTATATTGAGAGAGAAATATTGGAGTAGCTTTATATAGAGCTTGTTGGTTGTGATATTTGATGTGCCGAATTAAATATCTTTCGCTACCACTAGCAGATGGAGATAACGCCCGTAATAAAGAGAGGCCTATCGATACTATTTCGAATTCAATTCTGTGTACCACAGTTCATGTGCGTTAAATGCATCATGGACACCTTACAGCTAGATGTGCCTTTTCTATCTTTTCTCATTTTCATCATTTTCTTATAAATGCCAACAAATAATGAGATAAAAAGAGTGGTTTTGATTACTTTTATACTGAGAATATTTCACATTTATTGCCTTTTACCTAAGTTTTTCTTTATTACTACCTACTATTTGAAAAGGCATGTCAATTAATTTTATTGGTAGTATGCAAGTGTCTATAACAGATCAAAGTCCATAGTTGCCATTAAGGATATGTATAAGAAGGAGGAGGAGGAATTGGTACTTTCGATTTGCATATCATGTAGTACGCCTTCACGAAGTAAAAAATAAACTGAAATTGCAATCTACCACATTCAAGCCTCTTCAATACTTGGTCTCTCTTGTTCCCAATTTTCCCTACCCAGTTAACCTGTATACGGATCTCGTAGAAATTGGATTAATAAATAACAGTCCATGTGGGCCATAAGCCTTGTATCTCAACAATAGATTAAAAAACTAATCCACCTACGTTCAGGTTGGCAATTAATGGCCTTGTGCTAAAAGCCTAATTAAAACATGGCTTAATTATACTTTTGGTTCATCATGATTGATATTAATCAAAAGTGTGATTAAGTCATGTGATCATGAGTCAAATACATCAACGCTGCATCATTAACATTCATCATTTAGTATCACGAGAACAAAATTTGTCATATATTTATTTTCATATAGAGGACTCAAAATTATACAATTGATATATTTAGATAATTCAATTGACACATTTAAAAATGGAAGACCAGAACATACATTAAGTTAATGTTAATAATTATTGTCCATTCAACCATTAATTATAAATTATTAACTACTAAATGTACTTGTTTCTCCATTTAAAAGCCTATTCTATCCAACATCAATCTAAACACCACAATAAATGAGAGTTTTAGTATTGAGATGTTTTCAACACTACCATCGGAACTTAATTATATTTTATTTTTGGCTTAAATAGCATAGTACTGGTACTATAAAATAGGGTGTTTTTTTTGTTTTAGTCCTTTATAGTATAAAATTTATAATTTTAGTCACTATTATTGACAATAAATAAGGGTTTTATTTTTCTTAGTTTAATCATGTAGTAGAGTCACAAGAAATCATTTGGATAGTTGTATATTTCATGTTATGAACTGAGACAACTTAGTTATATTTCATTAATGTATATAGTTTTCTTTTTGCTCATTGAATTAATTTGCATTTTGTATTGCTTATTAACACATTGTATATTTCATTAATTGATTTATGAATTATATCTAACCATATTTTATATTACATTTACAATTTTAATGTTTTCTCTAAATACGAAGCAGGTTGGTAAATAGCATGAAAAAATATTAAATTCAGCAGAAATGTTTCACAATATTAATTTTTTACAAATTCTTTTATTTAATACTCTCTGTGACCGGAACATTTCAGTGGCTATGTAGCACGATCGTATATTCCACAATTCTGAAAAATAATTAACGAAATTCAGCGACCGAATCAGAGGCAGAGCGGTTGCTAAAGTAGTCATAAGGTAATAAAATCGACCAAAATAACAGGTGACAGACTTAGTTTACGTTAGCGACGGATAAAATCGGTGTCTGCATAGCGACCGATATATTTTCAGTTGCTAATGAGTAGCGGGTTGGACTTCTAAGTATTTCTTTTTGGTTGTTAGTTCAGTCATTGAATAAAATAGGAACCGATTTTTCTAATGTTGCAATAGTTTTTGTATTGGTGGCTTAATGATATTTTTCTTGTTATGGTCAAGTATCAGCGTTAACACAAATGATATAATAATAACACTACTAATCCATTAACTTGTCACATCAATTAAGGAGTCTAATAGAATAGTCATGTGTATTTTTTGTAAATTATACTTTTACATCCTTCATCAATTAATTTGAAGATATCAATTGTTTTAAATTTATGAGAACTTTAAAGCATAATTTCCTAAAAAAAATTACATATAACTTTCTTGTCAAACTTGTAATGACGCAACAAATTCATTTTCTAACACCATTATTGCATTATCATTTAAAGTTCTTGCTTGATAACAAAGACTAAAATAATAATTTAAAGGTCTAAAAGAAAAAAAAAACTAAAAAAACTATATTTTATATTGATGATAAGGGTATTTAAGCCTTTTTTTTGTATAAACATATATTTGCATTGGCCAAGTAGAAACTAAAATATAATGGCGTGATTTTTTAGGTAATATAATGACATGATAAATGCTTAGATTTAGTATTAGTTAGGACAATACTAAATTTCAAACTTAATGAACATCATCAAATTCGTTTTTCATCAATTTTCTTACCTCATTCACTTAATTGGGTCCTTTCATGGTCTTTCTCTCTCTCTCAATGTAATCTTAATTTTACTTTGTATATGTAAATGTTGGCTTAATCTTGTGAATATTGTTGGCTTTCTTGGATGTTTGGTTTGATTGTTTTTTGTTTTCATTTTCACTGAAAACAGAAAATGTGATGAAAATGTGTTTGCTTGAATTTTTGTAAACATTTTCAGTAAAAATGAAAACAGAAAACAACTAGAAAATAAAAACAATAAATTCTCGTTTTCAGTTGAGAACAGAAACTCCATCTCGAGTAAAATGAAACTACGGTGGCAATAAATATAATTTTAAGCAAATCCAAAAATACAAAAAGACAAGAACTCAATTTATCATAAATTTTCATTATTTTTATTTCATGAAAACAGAAAATAAGAAGTCAAACCAAACATGTTTTCAAAATTCTAATCTTTTAAAAATGAAAACAATTTTCAGAAAATGAAAACAGAAAATGAAAATGCAAACCAAATACACCCTAAATTTCCTATGCTTGTTTTTATTTGATATTAGTTGCAATTAATTAATGGCAAGTTTCATGTGTTGTGTAGGGAGGTAACACCTTCGTGCTTGTTTTTGGACTAAATTTGTTTGGAACGTTCTAAATATTTCCAACAAGCAGGGTGGCCCTTGGTTTGAGTTTTTTTTTATTTTCTGTTTGTATTTTCTAAAAAAAATTATTTTCTAAATTTTTAGATTTAGAGAATATGTTTGGTTAAGATTTTTATTTTCTATTTTAAAAAATAAAAAATACTGAATGTTCTCCACCCAAAGCGCTTCTACAATTGCATCTCCACCCCAGCCAAGACCAAACCTCATTATCCCTCTCAAATCGTTATCCCTCCTTCAATCCCAAACCACCAAGTCATCGTTGCAAATTCTCCCACTGCAACAAATGTTGCATGTCACGCACCAAAACATGAGACGTTGTACTGAAACAAGTTCCTAGATACGGTGGCTTTTGTTCGCAACAAATGTTGTAGGTCCCAACCAAGACCCCAATCTCTGGTCCAGGGGTGGAATGGCGCACGGTGGTGTTTGTGCGACAAAGTGAGTCACGCAAGCATGCAAGTGGCAAAGGGTGTCATGGTCACCTGCACAGGATGGCCCGTGCAAATCTGTGAGACAGATAACTATGCGCGACAAAGGGGGGAGGTGGCGACGCACGCAGGTTGTGGTGGGTGAGGGTGGCGCGATGGAGGTTACGCCTCTGCTTTGCAATGTTGTGAGAAGCAACGTTTTGTTCGAGGAAGGGGGTGGAGGAGAAGTGGGTGCATTAGAGAAGATGAATGTGATTAAATTACAAGGATTGCCACCATGTTTTTAGACTCTTTGAAAACACCGAAAACGATTATTTTGCGTTTCGTGTATTTTTTTTAAATATTGAATCTGTTTTCTGGATTTGAAAATGAATATACAAAATCAAATGTATTTTTCCTCTCATTTTCTGTTTTTAGTGAAAATAAAAACAGAAAATGGGCAAACCAAGTGCCCCTATGTTTCTTGGTTTTGCATTTTGTAAAAATCTCGGTGTGGTGATCTCTGTTCTTCTATATGCATCAGGTAGCATTGTTTCCTTAACAATTCATATAATTAAAAAAATTATAGAAAAAAAATGTTGAGATTAATTTGTAGAGTTTAATTAGAACACTTTTATAACATAAAAGTCATAAATCTTACTCTTGCCTACCAAAAAAGACTCATAAATCTTATACTAAGTACTTTCTTCTCCAGGCTTACTTGTAATGAGACTTCACTTGTTTTTCCAATATTTATTTTTAAATACTTTTATGTTATGAGTTGAGTGTTTTTTTATCTCTAAATATTAATTTATTAATTTTGTTTAAAATGTCAGGTTTGAATCATAATCACTCTCCTTCCCTCTTTTCTTCCTTCACTTTTCTCCAATTGGACAAACTTTATATCTTCTTATGAGTTGAGTGAAATTTAATTTTTAATATTAGAAAATTATAAATATCATGTTATTTTTTATTTAATATTACTCAATATACACTTTATTTAAAATTAAAAAAATTATTACTTTCAATCACAATTCATCATTATTTATCGATGAATATTTTTTCAAAAATTAAGAGAGATTTGTGTATAACGAGAGAGTTTGTGAAATTTCACATAATCCCAAGACTAATTAGCGTATGACCATAATGATCATTCATTAAACGAGATTTTAAGATGTGTTTCATCTTGATGATGTGAAAAATAAAAATGCTTAAATGTTATGATTGTATCATATCTTTTATAAAATTTATAAATTATAAATGATTTGGTAACGTTTTCTTGCTAATTTCCGATATATATAATTTTGAAAAAAAAAAATCAACCATTATACTACAAATTTGAATTCTCATTTTAAACGTCAAAACGTTTTATGGTATTCTCTTTCTATTTGTAATGATTAAATTAATATTTTCTTCTTTAATATGTTTTATTCATTTAAACTATTTATTTTATTTTATTTATATTGTAATTAATGCTCAAGTTTCTTCGGCCAACAATGGACAAAAGTAAGATGTTTATAAATTATTGATAAAAGATTCCAATAAATTAAAATAACTCTAATTAAAAAAAAACATTTTTTTTATAAATTCTTCATGTGCTTGTTTCAAATTTTTAAAATAATCAAAAGAATACAAATCTAAACAAAATCATAAATTGTTTTGAATAGCTTCTTATAAAATCAACGTATTCTTTTGAATTTTTTTTATAATTATAAACAAATACAAATTAACTTCTGTTTTTCTTTTCTAAAATCTCTTTGTGAAATTTTCAAATATACTACGTACTTATTTAGTATTAAATATTCTAAATTTTCTTTTGATTTTTGTTTTTTAACTAGTATATTAAGTAGTGAAATTTTCATTTTCTGCTTGCATCATAAGTGCATATCATTAATGCTTGCTATTTCGAGGCACGTGACTAAAATAAATAAGTTGGACGAATGGTCTAGTGGGTGCATTAACTAATTTAGTAATGTAAGTTCACGAGGCTTGACCGCCGTCTGATTAATTTGAATTTGAATTTGAGGAAATAAATACACAAAAAGTCTTATAAGATCAGTTTTTAGGAATAAAAAAGACAACCTACAAGATTAGAACACCAATCAAAGAAAAAACATTTAACTAAATCAATTTTGATTTTAAATCATGTCTACGATCATAGGAGAATCTACGTTGTAACGAGGGTGAGTGCACCCCCTCATTTTAAAAATAAAATCACAAGTAAAGTTTTTGTTTGACAGAAAATTGTAAATAAAATCTAATATTTTTTGTATTTATCTCCTTTAATTTTATGTATTTGCACCTGCTGAATTCAGTATTTATATTTTATTCGCACTAGCTTGGGACAGTGGACCCTAGATACGCTATTGTCTACTTTCTAACTTTTATTAAGTCCAACACACCAATAAAAAAAATCCCCTAAAACACAATATTGTTACACAAAATCTTAAATAGACCATTTCACTGTTATAGAAAAATGTGCCAAATAAAATGAGAATTAGACGCAATTTTTTTCTTATATTAATAGAGTTAGACATAATGATCAAAGATATCATTTATTAATCACAATAATCCAAATTATTCAATATAATTACTTTTATTTGTAAAATAATTTTATTTGATTAAAAATTTAAATATAATTAAATTAAGAATACATAAATTATTTTGTCGCCCTCGTGTAAAGCCGTTAAGAAAAGATACATCAAATGATGTGTTTTTTAGTCAAAATATCGTTAATTGAAAATGTCCAACGATGCTTACAAGAGCATATGATACTAAATAAAGAACATTTCGGTAATGCACGACAAGTAAACAATAACAACTCAGACACTATTCAAAGCTAAATGGCTACTTATATTAGCAAATCTAACACGCTATAAGACGAAATTCATCCTCCTAACACAAAATAAACATGATAGAGTCTGAACTTTTCAATTTTTTTCCCTTTATTATTTCTTTCGGATCAACACTTGTTCATCAACAACCCAAGTCAAATCAAGAAGACCTATAACAATCCACAATGAATTTGAATAAATTAGTATTGTGCAAAGGAACTCACATAAAGACAACAAATATGAATAAAACAATATTATCTAAAGAAACTCTAAAAGTAGGACTCTAAAGGTTTAAATACTGAATC
The DNA here is from genome assembly GCF_000004515.6 of Glycine max. NCBI lineage: Eukaryota > Viridiplantae > Streptophyta > Magnoliopsida > Fabales > Fabaceae > Glycine > Glycine max. The sequence goes on along the minus strand of NC_038255.2, from coordinate 50,125,152 downwards.
AAAAGATGACTATAACAAAATTATTTTAAACGGGTAGTTTCTCTTCTCAACATGTTTTGATCATGGGATACATATCGCCTTCACATAATCCTTGCATATCCTTATATCCTATTCGTTAAGCTAATTAATCACAACAACAAACAGAATGCACGTGAATTGTGAAGTAGGGCTATAACAATGGGTTTTGTTCTATATTGGCGACTTTATTTTGAAATCGACATTTTGTAAACATTTTTGAGATGCACAATTTAAGTTTCATTTAAGGACTTATAAAAATATTAATAACGTTTATATTTTTTTTCACTCCATCATAGGAACTAGGAAGTTTTATATTTTTTAATTGGTAAATAAATGTTAGACCTGCGCATCATTCAATAAAATCATGTTTTAAGTCACATTAAATTTGTAAAAAAGAAAAGATGAATGTCTGATATTTTAAATCACGTCTGGATTGTTAAAAAAAAGGTGGAATAAAATAGCATTGAGCTTGATGTTTAGATTTTTAAATTAAAATATGATATATAAAAATAAATTTCATGTTATACTTTTTTATTTTGTTTATAAATAAAGTTTTCTCACTCCTTTCTATCTGGAGAATGAGGTGGAAATAGTTTTTAATTTTATTTTTCAAACACATAAAGATAATAAAAATATGGTTTTACTTTATTTCATTTCACTTAATTCTATTGTGCATTTTATTTTACTTATTATTAAACATCCAAACATGATTTTGAAAATATAACTCAATGAATAATATTGTAGATGAAGCTTATAATTACATTTAAATTTTTGACGTCTTTTTTTCTCATGTCTTCCTCTCTATCTAATTTGTAGCCGAACTCTTAAACATTTTGACAATATATATTGTTTTCTTTTCCTTCACAAATAAATATAAAAATAATATATTATTCCTATTTTTTTAATCTTGAACATTCTTATAAATTAATACAATAAAGATAATAGCATTTATTACCATTTATGTTGGTCTTTTCTTGCCTTTCTTTCAAAATTCACAATGTTTAATGACATATTGATTTCTAGGTTTTTTTTTTTTTTATCTTAATGGATTGAATTAGATTAAGTTCACCCATCATTTCTTGGTGTCTACATGGTCTTTAAATTTAAGTGTGTTGGATTGGATTATCTCACTAAATAAATGAGTCAAGATGGACCGACCTAGCTGTTGAATTAATCCATATTAACAGAGCTATAGTATTAAGTGGTCATGTCTAATAATGAGCACTTATCCTACATGGATTCATGAGGCCAGGACTAGCAAATGGATGTTAGTTTTATCTCTATAACTTTTTTTTTTGTTCCATTGTTTCTTTCTAACACCAAAGCTCATTTTATTTTTTGGACAATAACCTCCAATTTCAACTGGCACCACTTCTGTACTTTAAACAAAAAATAGAGAAGAAAATACATAAATAAAAACTTCTAAAATATTTTAATCTTACTTATATTTTTGTTACTTTTGTGCTATGTTTGGTAAATAAATAAGAAAATAGGCAAGGAAAAAATACAAATGAAGGCTTGATCTATATGAAATAAAGAATTTTTTTAATATTTATTTTAGTCTTTAAAGAATTTTATTTAAAATTCAGTACTTTAAAGATTATTTTTCCTATTATTGAATAACAAAGTTAGATAATGACATAATAAATGTGTTTTTTTGGTAGATTATGTTTAAGTTCTTATATGTTTAAAATAGTTTATGTCGTAGACTAATTAATAAAGAATTTAAAAGCATAATTTATAAAAAAAAATTTACATGTGAGTGTGTGATTGTCATCTCTGTCTCCTTGATAATGTAAGACTTTTGAAGTTGTTAGTTATCAATTAATAGTTATTTGAGACAACAAAAATTATTAAAATTTAAAGGATTAAAACAAAAATAATAATCTTTAAAAGATTAGAATAAAAATCAATCCATTTTAAAGGGAAAATAAACTATTTAAACCACAAATAAATTATATATGTTCTTAGTTGAAGAGAAGATGTGAAAAAAAATAAAGAAAATTTTACTTTTAAGAAATAATATTTTCTTTTATTTTTTCTCTTGAATTGAAATTTTAATCTGCATAGAATGTGTTTAGGATTGCTGCAAAATTTAAGAAGTATTAATTTGATTATTAGAAATTTTTTCATATTAATTTATTGTCTATAAAAATAAAAAATATTTTTCATGGTCTTCAATGATAATTCTATTAAACTATTCTCGTATTTAATTATCTTAATTACTTTTTTCTCTCAACCTCATAGAATACACTTAGAAGACACGAAAACCTATATTTGTTTTCATCTTCCCCTAATCTCTCAAAAAAGTACAAGAAAATCGTTCAACAAGTAACAACAAATTACAATTTTGTGGGGAGTTTTAGCCTTAAAAAATTATTTAATTTATTTTGTGAGATTTTAACCGTCAGAACTTATTTAATTCATTTGTAATTATTGGTCACGATAAAATATCGTCATCTAACGGAATTACCACTAAAGATCATAAAAATATATTTTACTTTTATAAGGATCAAATTAATAGTTTTCAAACTTTATAAATACTTCAAACTGACCTTTTTAATTTTTTTACTATTCCAAAACGCAGCGTTGGACTCTTCATTTTCTCATTTTTTTTGTCATGCTACAAAGCATTCACACAAAATTATCTCATGGAACTGGTTAAAATTAATAAGCATACCGGAGAAACCGGAAAAGCGGACACACATGATATGAGTATGAAACGGAACTTAACAACTGGTGGCAAAAGTGACATCTTGCATAATAGCATAGTGTAACACTCAAAATTTGGTCACAAGACAAATGAGGTTTTTTTTTATTAAATAGGGGCAAAATTTTACCCAATTTTTTGATCGGAAATATTTTAAAAATTATCCAATAAAAGATAAGTTGTGTCGGATATGACTGAGTTACTTTTTATTTTTCTAACTAAAGTTATAAAATTACTTATGATTTCAGTTTTTTTTTTTTACTTTAAAGTCATAATTTTTTATTTTATTATTTTTTTAACGGGAGACTTCAGTTAAATTTTTTTTATGATTTAAAGTCGTAATTTTTTTAAGTTTTTATTAAAGTTTTTTTAAATTTACAATTGTTACAGTTTTTTTATTTTAAAAAATATTTAAATATATAATAAATAATATTAAGTTGACTTATTTATTTGTATATTTTTTTATGATTTTATTTGATATGTTATTAATTTATTTTAATACTTTATTATTTAAAACATGTTATATATGTTTTTAATATAGTTTAATTTAAATGTTTTTTTATATTTAAAGTTTAAATATTCTATTAATAAAAATAAAAACAACATAATTAATACATTAATATAAAACACATAACATAAGTGAAAGAAAAATATAAAAATACAAGTTATTTTTATTGAGACATATTTAAAAGAACTCGGTGTGGGACATTGTCTTATTATTACTTTAATAAATATGTAATTTTTATTTAAATATAATCAAATTTTAAATTAAATTCTTTTAAATTTTTAATATCTCATTTTAATTTTTTTATGTATTTTTATTAATAGATTATTTAAACTTTAAATAAAAAAATATTTAAATAAAACTATATTAAAAATATATATAACATGTTTTAAATAATAAAACATTAAAATAAATTAATAATATATCAAATAAAATCATAAAAAATATATTAATAAATAAGTCAATTTAATATTATTTATTATATATTTAGATATTTTTTATTTTTTTAAAATAAAAATAAAACTATAAACAATTATAAATTAAAAAAAGTAAATTTATGACTTCAAAATTGTAAATTTTAATCGTAAAAGAAAAAAAAATATCAAAAAAAAAGTTTTTAACTGAAAAGGTCATAAATAATTTTTATGACTTCAATTAAAAAAAATAAAAAAAAATTACGACTTTAAATTTGTAAAAATAAAAATTAAAAAAATTATTTACTACTTCAATTAAAAAAAATAAAAAAATAAAAAATTGTAACAATTATTATGACTTATAATTCCGAAGTCATGACACAACTTATCCTGTTTTTAGGTAATATTTTAAAATATATTCCTGATTTAAAAAAAATAGATAAAATTTTATCCCTATTTAATGAAAAAGCCGACAAATGGCGTACATGGAATGGAACCAGCTAAAACATAGCCCAATGACAGAACAAAGTCATTGGATGAAGTCCCTAAAGCTAAAAGAAAGCACAGTGTGCTTTGGTACAAGAGCGGAGTCAGGATTTTTATTTAAGAGAGGCCAAGATAAAAGAGCATAGTCTTTTTTTTTTTACTATCACATGCATGACATATTAAAATTGATACCATTTGAAAAAAAAATAGATATCTCTAAGAAAACAATTAAAAAACATCAAATAAAAAAGTCAACCCATCTCCTCCAAAACATTAAAATGAAATTCATGCAACGTGCAAAAATTAACAACTAATTTGAAATTGGTCAAAACATGATTTATCAATAAACACGCTTAAATAAAAATTTATTTTAAATCTATTTTAAACTACTATTACATAAAAGAGGCCAGATTACCAATGTGAAATGCTTAGAATCAGACGCAGGATGATGCAAGGGCGGAGGCATTCAAGCAAGAAACATGTACAGGGTTGCTAAATGTTAAAACTCAAAAACCTCAATTTATAACAAATACTAACAAAGAACCAGTAAAAAGAATGCTTAAAATAGGATACAAATTTTGAAAGTATCTATTTAACGCTAACTGTATATTTATATATTTAGTGCTCGAATTCAAGACTTCTAGGTAAGTGATAATAACTCCACTCTGTTGATTGAGATACTTGATAGTTAAAATAGGATTCGAATGATAAATATGTTTAAAACCACACATCTTGAAATAGGAAATGGAGGAGGACTTTCTATTTTTTGAGCAACAACCATCTTATTTGGATCCAGGGTTGCTTTTTTATGTTTTACGAGTTGAAACTCCTAAAGTATCTGTTATGCAGGTTCTTCTTTGAAAATTTTAAAATAAGTTTATTTTAAAATAAAAAATTAAGAGAAATTAAAAAACATTAAAAACTAAAATTCTGGCGGTTGTTTTTAACAATTTTTAAACTCACATGTTACAACTAAATTTCACCCCAAACACGTAGTGTAAAGTAAAACTTATCTAAGCCTTCTAGATTTTTAAAAGAAGACAATGAGACAGATCATGCCATTTCTATTTCATGCATGTTATTTTAATTTTTTTTAACATAATATTGATACATAATGGATCTTGTTAAACAGAGAAATTAATTTTTGTTAGAGACCGTAAACGCATAAAAGTTAAGTATTTTATTCCCAACAAGATATATATTTCATACCTAATAATTAATTAGGATTTAAACTTTAAACCACAGAAACAAGTCACTGTCGTCAATCATTATTGGTTATATTTATCTTAGATATTTACTAAACAAAATAACATTTGTTAGCAATAGCATGTTGAAATTACAGGGGACCTATGATTATTAAGGCCCATTAACTAGGCCACTGCTTCCTGCACACCATTTTTGCTTCCTACACTCTAGAAAATTGAAAACAAGCTAAACGGACAGAAATACCCTTTTTTCCTCTTTTATTGAGTGACTAGGCACCTCCTTTCTCCGTTGGCAGCGATCGACCCTTTTTCACAGTAACAGATGCTGGATTAAAGTTCGACGGGCAATTTGGGGGAAAGAAGGTGGAGTTGAAAGAGAGAAAGGGCAATATAGGGATATTTTAAATTTAGGAAGTGCAGAAAGCAAAAGCCCATGAGAACTACTAGGACAGACTATGACTCCAAGTGTCCTTTGAGATAAAAAAAAAATGTAGAGAAGCATTAGAATAGAAAATAGAAAAAAGAAAAAAAGTTGTCGTTGGTTTGTTTTTCATTTCAACGAAAGTCCGAACCGAACACGACAGGTTCGAGCTATAGCAGTACCCAAAACCCTAGCTAATCTGAGTAGTGAGGAACTGAAACACACTCACTGTGGCAGAGGTAGCGTCGCTGCAGTATTAATCAGATTCTCCTTCGGATCTTCCCGTTTTCTACAATGGCGGCTGAATCATTGCAATCTCTCGTCTCCCTCTCCGAATTGGTTTCCACATCCTCCACTAACCAGCGTGTTCGTATATTCCGTCGCGAAATCCCTGCGTTCTTGAATTCCTCCACTTCAGGTCAGCACCGAAGCCATCGTACTAACACGCCATTTCCATTTCACACTTCTCAAACTCAATGCGCCATTTCCATTTAACGACGAGCGTTTAATCGCGAATGAGGCTTTGTTTTTCTTCGTTATTGCTTAGTTAGATAAACATGCATGGTCTGAATGCGTGATTTGTTTGTTGTTCGACCTAATCGTTTTGGTCTTTTTCTGCAGAAATGTCAACGGAGCTCGCTTCGTTACTCATCGATATAATATTCAGAACAGTCGCGATTTACGATGATCTTAGATCGAGGAAAGCCGTTGATGATGTGATTGTGAGAGCCTTAGGTGGAACAGTGTTCATGAAGACTTTTGCAGGAGCTCTCGTTCAGAATATGGAAAAGCAATCCAAGTTTCAATCTCACGTTGGGGGCTATAGACTTCTCAGCTGGTCGTGTTTACTTCTGAGCAAGAGCCAGTTCGCCGCAGTTTCTAAGAATGCTCTTTGTAGAGTGGCTGCGGCGCAAGCTTCTTTACTTAGCTTAGTTTTGCGAAGGTCTTTTCGGGAGCGAAAGGCTTGCAGGAAAAAGTTTCTCCATTTATTTTCTCAGGTTCAGCTCAACCGTCATTCTTTTTATTTTATTGATGCTAATACTAATACGTGTGTTGCTTCCTCAATTTTTTGCTTTTGAGTTCTGATATCCTCCTTTTCGATTATATAATGTATATAAGAAATTATAGTGTAATTTAGATGTTTATACTTGTTATCAGTCGCCGGATATTTATAAAGTCTACATGGAAGAGCTTAGAAATGGCCGAATTCCTTTCAAGGATAGTCCGGAATTATTAATGCTGTTGCTGGAGTTCTCAAGTCGATCTCCGTCTTTATTTGGGGAATTCAAGGTGAGTGGGTGTACATAAGTTTTCTGGTTTGTCTTTGCATCGGGTTGATGTTAACCTCATAGGGTCTGATGTAGTTCTTTGCTCCTTACAGCCAGCATTTCTTGATATATATGTTAATGCAATACTGAGTGCAAAAGAAAAGCCAGGAAAGAGTCTTACTGAAGCATTTCATCCACTTTATTTGCAAATGTCACATGGAGATTTTCAAAGTCTTGTGATACCATCCTCTGTTAAAATGCTAAAACGCAACCCAGAAATTGTGTTGGAGTCTGTGAGGATTCTGTTGAAGTCTGTTAACCTTGATCTGAGTAAGTACGCTGCGGAAATTCTTTCGGTAGTATTAGCACAGGCTCGGCATGCTGATGAAGGGAGAAGGGATGGGGCATTAGCTATAGTCCATAGTCTGAGCCAAAAATCTAGCAATCCGGATGCATTAGACACAATGTTCAATGCTATCAAATCTGTTATTAAAGGTATAAAATGTCCCTATGCTTGTGTTGTTGGCTTTTTATGATACCCACTAAACCATTTGGAGATGTGGGTTATATAGAGTTTTGATTGACAGAATTAGTGGTGCCGTTGTTATATATTTTGACTACACGAGTTTCATTCTGAGTAGGCTCAGAAGGAAGGCTGGCTTTTCCATACCAGAGAGTTGGAATGGTGAATGCGATACAAGAATTGTCTAATGCACCTGATGGAAAATACCTCATCAGTCTGTCTCGCACAATATGTGATTTTCTTCTATCATACTACAAGGATGATGGTAAGCACATGCTCTAATATTCCTTTTCATTGTTAATCTGATTTTATATATATTATTAGGGATTACATTAGAGATTACTTTCCTTAATTGTATCATTGTTTCCCTATTTCCATATTTACATAAAGATAAAATCATATCTTTGGCATATATATATATATATATATTTCTTTACTAAGTTGGTCTTTTACTTTTTTATTCAATGGTAGAATAAAATATTATTCTAAAGAAAAGATAGAAGGTAAATATTTGGGGAAGGGATCAGATATCCTCCTAAACAGTAACCTGACAAATGAAAGTAAAATAATAAGCCAAAGAGACTAAAATATCTAAAGAGCTGTTTAATCCCTTATATATCAATAGTGGAAGTCCCCTAAAAGCAACCCTGGTTTGACCACCTAGGAAATTCAAAACATGTTCCTAACCCCTTACAAATCTTAGGGCAATGGGGGCATTGTATAAAATATGAGTGTTCCTCTCCAACCACGTATAACAGATATCTGCAAAAACTGCTCATTGCCACAAATATTGGCATTGAAAACCTTTAAAGTGTATCACAAGAACTTTTCTAAGGTGAAAGATTGAAAGGACACGTTCAATGTTCACCAGGAGGCCCAAACAAATTATAACAATAGTAGTTAACCTCACATGACAATGCAAAAATAAATGCTATTTCTAATACTCATAATTTAGGATAAAAGTTGTCTAAGGTATGTGAATATGCAGCATGTCATTAGTAATGCTTTTAAATGCCAGGGAGTAGCAATTGGTATGTCTCATTATTCTTAATGTAAATCAATGAGTTACAAAGGAGGTGCAGTTACTGTCACTGATCATTATTTGGTCAGCTCTCCTCCTCTGGACTTTTTGGTATTTAGGGTGGAAGGAATTCGGGGTAATAGATGAACGTTTTGGTGGGTGGCTTTTAGTTGGACTGTATGGCAGCTGAGGAACAAGATCATATTTTCGAATGGTACTTACAACGGCAACAAACTGCTGGAGGATGCTATATTCTTACTTTGGTCATGGCTCAGAAATTTTGAGAAAGATTTCGTAGTCCCCTACAACCATTGGTCATCTAACCTTGGAGATGCTTTTGTTCTTAGTCGAGGGTAGAAGTCATAGTTAGTGGTAGCTATACTATCTGATTTCGAGTTTGGTTCCCATTGAGACTGCTGTGTAGTCTGATCTTTGGAACCATTCCACTGGATTTTATTGTAATCATGGTACCTCTTGTACTTGGATTCATTTCACACACACACACACATATATATATATATATATATATACTTATCTTTGCTGACCAAAAAAAAAATGATATAAGTTTGGTTTTAAGCTACAATTTTTAACATTTGATAAACAAATTACTCTCTCTATTCCTTTGTAAGTGTCATTTTTGTTCCTATTTATCTGTTATTTTCACAGTTCAAGATAACATTGATTGTTTTTTTGTCAATTATACCATTACTTCCCACCTAATTTTTAGTTAATTAATATTTATCGTGAAAGTGGAAATAGAAAATAACTAATGTATATTTATTGTGGAGTAAAAATGAAAAAGGGTTAAATAGGTAACTTCATAACTATTTTATGAGGAACGATAGAATTTATTGTATTTCTTGGCTCCTGTGCAAAAATCTTTAAGACACTTAAAAAGGAACAAAGATGGTAACACTTTTTTTTTTTTTTTTTGGTATTTTGTTGTTTTACAAGCTTATTTAATTACTTAAAATTTTTTATGATGTTTCTTTTAATTTGAAAGAGCTATTCTACTTGACAATATCCCTTGCAAGCAGTTCTTTATAAGGATCATATTATTTGGTGCTGAATCATGCTCCACACTTAATTGACAGGAAACGAGGAGGTTAAAATTGTGATTTTGTCAGCTATAGCTTCTTGGGCAGTTAGATCTACTGATATCATTCAAGAGAGTTTGGTTTCCTTTTTAGTTTCTGGCCTCAAAGAGAAGGAAACTTTAAGAAAGGGTTTTCTGCGCAGTCTACATGCTATATGCAAAAATGAAGATGCTATCTTAAAGGTGACCTGTTATTTTCATTAATTGTACTTGCATGTTAATTTATTTCATGCATACTATGTGAACTTCATTCCCTTATGTTTCAACTATATTTTTCAGATGTTACCATTGTTTGGCCCTCTTGTCCAACTTGTTAAAACTGGCTTTACAAAGGCAGTGCAACGTTTAGATGGCATGTATGCATTGTTACTAGTCGTGACGATAGCTGCTGTTGATATTAAAGCTGGTTTGTATTAGTAGAAATCTTTATATTCTTTAATATTGAGTACTAGCTTAGTTCATTTTTATTTATTTTATTTTTTGCCAAAATTTTCATTTGTTCAATTGTGTTTTACTTTCCTAGAGGAAACATTGGTAAAGGAAAAGATATGGGCTCTGATATCACAAAATGAACCTTCGGTCGTGCCAATTTCTATGGTGATTACTCAACTAAAAATTGTAAATAGTATTACCCAGGTTTTATTCTACATATCTGAAATGATGCTCTGCAGGCTTCAAAGCTATCAATTGAGGATAGCATGGCATGTGTTGATCTGCTTGAAGTGCTTCTTGTGGAACATTTGCAACGGTAAATTCCATTATAATGCTAAAAAGATAACCGTAGTTTTTTCCTTTATGTGTTGTATGCTTGATTATGTTTTATTTTCTTGGTTTTGCAGTACATTGTCCAACTTCTCGGTCAGATTGATGTTGCAGGTAAAACACTTTGCATTTTTATCAGATTCCCATATTGACTTTCTAAATTGATCCACTTATTGTTAACTTCATGCAGTTAATGATCTCTTTTATGTGTCATCCAAGATGGGATATTCGAAGAATGACTTATGATGTTGCTAGGAAGATTATCACATCTGCTCCACAGTTATCTGAAGATCTATTTTTGGAATTTTCAAAGTACCTTACTTTGATTGGAGAGAAACATTTAGCTTTAAAAATAAGGTAAATAGTTTTGTTACACTGACCTGCATATTTATCAGTTAAGTTTGTATCAATCAGCTGGACTTAGATGTGCTTATTTCCGAAAGGTACCTCTTCTTGGTAGTAAAAGTTGCATATTTTGCTATTAGATTTGGACCTACAAAAAACTTAGTGTTTCTCCTGTCCAGTGGCAAGAAATTATCTGGAAATTTCCTCTTCAAGTTCCCCTTTTGGTTTTTTGTTGCTTTTCTAAATTACTAATAGTCACATGAGTGGAAAATGCTGTTTTATAAGATTGGTAACACTGTTTAGTATCTTTTGGTTTTGCTTCTGGAAAAACACTTTCTAATGTGGTTGGAGCAACTTCTTCCACAATCTAGCAAATATTGCTTGTGCCTATCTTATTCCTCGAGAAGCTAATGATCTATTTTGGAAATTCAATTTTCATTGATTAATTGTTCTTTTTCATACCACTCCTCAGTCCTCACTACCTATTATAGTTTATAGAGGGTCACAAACATGGTCCTAGTGTCCTACCACATTTGAATCATACTTCTGTACTTCTCACCAATCTCAATCTTTTCCATTCAGCTTTAAAACTTTTATATTTAATTTGCAGTGATACTGATATTTCTTTGGACCCTCAAGTTCTGTTCATTCCATCTGTTGAGGTGTTGGTAAAGGCTCTGCTTATTATGTCACCAGCAGCTCTGAAACATGCTCCAGAATCATTTTTCAGAATAATACTTTGCTCACATCACCCATGTGTAGTTGGTGGTGCAAAAAGAGATGCAGTGTGGAAGGTAGTTATTTACATGTGTGTGGTCTTATATTCCATTTTCACTTTTAATTATTTAATTAATTTCTAATAAAAAATAAACTAGTATAAACTCAGCAGTCTAGAAGCCTGGCCTTGTGCTTGTGATCAGATAATAGCCTAATGAATCTGACATTAGTTACAGCTCAATTGAAATGTGTGTATTGATGATTATATCTTACAGTGGCATTATCTATTTGGAAAATGATATGATTGGTTCCATACATGTGGGTATTGGCTCATCTCTCTTCCAGTTTATTTTTGATACATCATTGTCTGATTTTTCATAACCCAAAAAGAGGCAAAAACTTGCTCTTAGCAGCACCAAAGTTTTATCAATCAACTGTATAATGGCTTTCTCTGTGTGTGTAGGAAGTTACTCAAGTGAGAACATTTAGTTGATGTGAGAAATGAGAACAATGAAATAGTGAATATTGACTATTGGATTATATAAAAGATAAATGCACATCACTTTTTTTAAGTGATCATGTGAGTACTAGGGCTGTGTAAAAAATCCAAAGAACCAAATAAAAAAACTAAACCAAATTAAAAAAAACATTTAAAATGGTTCTTTAACCAAACTAATTTATTATTTGGATTTGGATATGCTGCTACATTTCTTCTAACAGGTTTGGCGCACCAAAATAAACCAATCCAGATTATTCTTAAAATTTAAAACTAAATATTAATATAAATACTATTTTTTAATATACATTCAAGTATCATTTCAACCTTTTTTATGCTTATTTTCTTAAAAAATATTCTTTTATAAATCTTTCAAAATTAATTATTAATCATAAAATACATAAGTAATTTTTATTTCAAATATTTTATTTACACTAGCAGTTTTAAGTTTGAATGAACGGGTAAAGTGCCTTACACAAGATGGGAGAAGGTGGGATCGCTATTTGATGGACCAATTCTAGAAGTTAATGTAGACAAACAAGACGTTTGGAAATTAGAATTTTCATGTTAAAATAACATTTAAAGAAAAGAGAGAATAAAAAACGGAAAGAAAAATAAGGTAATGATGACAAATGTCTTGCATTTAAATGTCATTATTAGATAGAATAAATAATGGAAAGAAAAAAAAAATTAAGGAAAAAAGATAAACCAATTCATTGGTAAAACCAGTAAAAACACGATTGTAATACAATTGAAAACTGGTTAAAATTGATTTAAAACTGATTCCACACTTAGAAACTGGTTCAAAACCAGTTAGCAGTCAAAACTGGTTTAAAATTGTTTCTACACTTAAATCAATGTAGTACCCATTCAAAACCACTTTGGAACTGGTTCACCAAAACTGAATTGGTTCAATAAATATAATCTGGTTTCGCATAGTAAACTAATCCAAAAAAGTGGTATAATTTGGTTTGGTTTTTATTTTGCCATGCATAGATCTACATGTGAGCATTTGACCTCTAACCAGTTTTTAATCTTGATAATTCGTATATTATTAGAATCTAGACTTATAGTTCTCATTTGTCACAATAACCAAAATGCTCACTTGATTTTTTTAAGTTGTCATGTAACCACTAATTAACTTTTAATCTTACTATTTATGTATGGTATGATCAAGATTTATTATTCTCTTATGCTTAAAATAAGATTTACTAATTAACTTGTAATATGAAATCATTTGTATGCCTATACTCAACAGTTTAAGCTTTGTGATAGTTGGTTCATGATATGCTATTAGAATCTCTATGGCCATATGTCGAAACAAGGTAGTGTCCTCGATTTAAGTCCAAAGGGCTTGTGCATTGGGGGGGGGGGGTGTTAGAGATATAATATAAAACAAATTATGGGTTTGCTGATAAAAAAAAAAACAAATTATGGGTCTTCACCTATTAGATTAAGCCTTTGGAATAGTTGGTTCATGATTGTTACCTAATTCTATAAAATAAATCTTGTAACTAAGCAAATATAATAATGCTAATGATGAATATAGAATTATGGGTGTTCTCTCCTATCATTGTACAGAATGTTTAGGCATTAGGAAGCTTAATTGGCTGACTTATAGATGCATACATATACATTTTGTGGTGCACGGTTCTTTACTTCAAGGAGGTATACTGTGCAGCATGTACTTTTCTGATATTATTATGCTGTTAGGGGTTAAAGAAAAAATATCCAAAGATTTTTGGTAGTTGGGGAGGGTAAAAGGTGGGAGTATGTAACACACATACACTACCCTTCTAATAATGTTAATTTTCAACCATTATGATGATTTAGTTTTAAATATTACAAGGTTATGCTGTTTTTTTTTTTTTGTGTAAAAGGAGTAACATCATTAAACAGAAGACAAATGGTTACAAAAGAAGTCAAGGATATACTCATTTCTTTGAAGCCAAATGCCAAATACCCCAAAGATCTATACATATAATCCATCCCCATTAAAATGTCTTTTAAACTAATCAAAAAAATTTGTGCTGAAATGGGAGGGAAACATCTTGAATTTACTAAAAGCATTAAACACATAGTCTAGCTAGATGGAAGTATATCTTTGGCCCATACCTAAAAACTGTATGTATTATTTTTCAATTTTTTTGTTTTTTAACAAGGCGTGTTTAGAATTTTTTCGTTGACAAGCCTTTGAATGAGTAATCTACTCTGGTTTTGATAATTATCTGTGGGATGATCATCATCATTGTTTTTACTTTTTACTAGTGTAAATGGCATGTCTGTGTGCCTGTAAATATACATGGTGAGGGGATCTTTTTTTCGGCCCTTTTGGTTCCCCCCCCCCCCCCCCCCCCCCCCTCTCTTTTGAATTGTTAGCTAACCTGTTTCATTCTTTTTCCAGAGGCTCTCCAAGTGTCTGCAGACACATGGTTTTGTTGTCATTGATATCATTTCAGCTAATGTGGGGGGTTTCTTACAGGTAATTGTGTGATTGATGTACTTCATATCTTTTGTGCTTTCTTCTATATGGTTAGAGTAGCTGTCTGATTATATTCTGAAGCGATGAATATATTAAATATTAAAATTTTCTTTTCAATGTATATTATATTTTGCTAAAATCAATGATGCTGCTGCACATTTTGTTGTGTGTTTGCATTATTTGAATCACCGGATTGACTCTAATCCAATGAAATGTTCTGGACAGAACTAGTTCAGATATGATTCCATGATGTCATAGTATTGATTTATGTGTGATAGAGCTGCTATAGCGGCATCACGTTGCACCTGTCACTTTTGCGTGGCTGGTTGTGGAATGGGTTTCTGTAGTGGTTGTAGCAGAGTGAATGGTATCTGCTTTTGCATGAATTTGTGGACATCTCTGCTACTTTTCTGCTTATGGGTGAAAATCGCTCTTTTGGCCCTGGAACGGTGTTGTTTGGTGCTGTTTTATTTTTGTGGGAACAATCTTGTGGTTTTGCCTCATTTTCATTTAATCAGATCAGAAACCCAATTCGCTCCCCCTCACTTGCATGCCCTGCTCATTGAGTGAGGAACCCAGATCCTTGTCTCTGATGAATACACACCTTTCTCTGGCAAGATATCTGACATCGCAGCATTTTCTGGCAAGCTTGTCACTGTTCTAGCCAACCTCACTCACACAACATTGCTCCGTTTTATCCTCTGTTCTCTCTACTCTCTCAATGTCTCTAATAGGTTTTTTATTCCCTGTTCTGTGTTCTCTAATTCTTCTAAGCCCCGCCCATTAATTTTTATGGCTTAATTAAGTTTTTCATACCTGGAATATAGTCCGTTTTAAAAAAACTACCTAACATTCATTTTTTCCCCCAGGTACCTGGAAAATTTTTGCATTTCATTTTAGTACTTGCCGTCAGGCTGCATTTGTTAAGTGATGATGTGGCAGACAGAATGCTACGTCATCATGCCTAGTCACTAACCACGTAAGCACATGCCTCTCCACGTCATTAGGCCCAAACTCTCATCCGCCAGGGCCACACTGTCCTGGCCCATTCCCGCTCCGACCACTTCCTCGTGGCCCAACAACTCGGCGTCACCTTCTTCCCAAACCCCCACGACCTTTGCAAAGAACACCCTGAAGTGATTCTCTTATGCTCCTCCATCATCTCCACTCAGCGCGTGCTCCTCACTCTCCCCCTCCAGCACTTAAAATGCAGCACACTCTTTGTCGAGGTGTTTTCCATCAAAGAGTTCCCCAAAAACCTCCTTCTCCATGCGCTCCCCTCCGATTTTGACGTTCTCTGCACCCACCCCATGTTTGGCCCACAGAGTGCCCCCCATGCGTGGGTCGACCTCCCCTTCGTCTACGAGATGGTCCGAATCGGCGCCAACGAGCACCCAATCGTGCATTGTGAGAAATTCCTCGGCATTTTCGCGAGGGAAGGGTGCAGGATGGTGGAGATTAGCTGTGCCAACCATGATAAGTTTGCGGCCCCGAACAAGCTAATTGGCAAAAGAGAAAGTTGAAGCCTTTGGAATTGCAGGGTCTAATCGATTTGGAGATTATGGAACTGATTTTGGTTGGGGGAAGCCTGCAAAGGTGGAGATGACTTTCATTTTTTTAAAATAAAAAAACAAAAATTAATGGCATGGACACTTATGCCTACATGTTTAGTGATTAGGCATGATGATGTGGCATTCCGTCTGCCATGTCATCACTTAATGGATGCGGACTAACAACAGATAGTAAAATGAAACCCAAATTTTTTTCAGGTATCTGGGGGAAAAATGAATGTTAGGTAGTTTTTTGAAAGCGGGCTATATTTCAGGTATTAAAAACTTAATTAAGCAATTTTTTATTTATTCTAACTGGTGTTGTCTACCCATTGATCAACAATAATAGCTTTATCCATCCATTATAAACATGTCTTTAATTTTAGTTATTTTTTTAAAATTTATTCGTGTGTTTAGTTAGTATAATTTATGTAATGTGTATCTAAACTTTAAAATAGTGGTTATCCCATTACTTGCTATCCCTCTGTAGCATTTTTGGAACCACTATGTGGGATTGACTACGATGATCTAAAATTTGCCACCTATTGTTTGGGAAGAGAATAGAGACACTGATTGCCTAGCGGAATTGGCTATATACTTTATATTGTAATCATTTGCTTTTGCTAAATTTACTGAATGGTTTAGGGAAACTTCATTGCTTTCTTTGTTATCTGTTTATTTGTGTTAGTACATATTTGTGTTGAGTTTTGTGCTAATTGTTTGACCTCAATCATGTGTAAACTGGATCTCCTTTTAAAGGTTAACTATGTTCTACTAACTGCCAAATCATATATTGTGTTGCA
Organism: Glycine max; assembly: GCF_000004515.6. NCBI lineage: Eukaryota > Viridiplantae > Streptophyta > Magnoliopsida > Fabales > Fabaceae > Glycine > Glycine max. Next base: position 50,108,331 of record NC_038255.2, on the reverse strand, counting down.
GGTCTTACTAGGACCAATGGGCTTGAAGAGTGCTAATCCACTAGAACAGCAGGCAGCGATATTGTCACTGTGCAACTTGATGTCTATAATCCCTGGAGATACATATTTAGAGTTTGAAAAGGTAGACATGTTATTTATATATGTTTCCTCAGATCATAATTCAGCTGGATTCTGTAATCTCTCAAGCTTGTGATTTTCTGATGGATAACCTCACCACATGTTCGTAATGTCAGAATTTGCTAAATCTTCCTGAGCAGTTTGCTCATGATACACTTTCGGAGAATGACATTCAGGTAATTCACATGATGCGCTTTATACTGTCTATTGATTGATATTAATAATATCATCAGTGCAATGTCTTTCATTTGTTGTGATTACTACTTTAAATCTTATTTACTCTACGGGCAAATATGATATTATATTTTTTTGTCACATGTTTTCAGATCTTCCATACACCTGAAGGAATGCTTTTCACCGAGCAAGGGGTTTATGTTGCTGAATCTGTTACTGCAAAGAACACAAAACAAGCAAAGGGTCGCTTCCGGATGTATGATGATGAAGATGGCGAGGTACATTATAATTTCTTCCATTTTCTTTGCTCCATTTCCGGGTTTTAGTTAGTTATACTATGCTGTTTCTTTGATCAGGATAATACCCGTTCTAACCATTCAGTGAAGAGAGATCAACCTAGTAGAGAAGCTGCTGGTGCAGGGAAAAAGGATACTGGGAAGGCAGCAAAGAAGGCTGGTAAGTGTTGCACTTCTATTCGTCTTAGTTTTTAGGTTTTGAATTTAAAGTTCACCTAAGCTGCTTTTTACTTATGATGTTATTGTGATTCATTTAGACAAAGGGAAGACGGCAAAGGAGGAGGCAAGAGAATTGCTACTTAAGGAGGAGGCTTCTGTACGTGATAGAGTCCGTGAAATACAGAAAAATCTGTCTCTGATGCTAAGAACTCTTGGAGATATGGCCACTGCTAATTCAGTTTTTGCTCATAGTAGGCTGCCTTCAATGGTATTGGCATGCTGCCTGCTAATCTTTGTTACCATATATTTGATGCTATTTGAATTAACTACAATCAGTCTGAATTTAAAACAATTAAGATGCTCATCTGTTATTATTACAGCTAAAGTATTCCTTACATTATTTGAGCAATCTTTCCTCATTGTCTTAGCTTTTGTGGTCGAGTTAGGTCTAGTCCATTTTTAATATGTTACCAAAGCCTATCTCGTCTTTATGTTGTGGGGTTATGGGTAAATATTCAGTCCTGTAACTATCACATATCAAATATCTAGTCATAGGCAAGTAGTCCATTTAAAACTTCTGCAATACTTGCCCTTTGAGCTAGTTTTTGGTGCTGATTTTGGCCCACTCCATTTCTAATTCCGTGCTTTTCATTTTATATATATATATATATATATATATATATATATATATAATATGTGTGTGTGTGTTATGATTATATATGGCTGTGATTCTGGGTCCAAACCTTGTGTCAGGTCAAGTTTGTCGAACCGTTGATGCGATCGCCTATTGTAAGTGATGAGGCTTTTGAAACCATGGTGAAGTTAGCAAGATGCACTGCTCCCCCTCTATGTGATTGGGCCCTTGACATTTCCACTGCTTTGCGTTTAATTGTGACTGATGAAGTTCATCTTCTGTTGGATCTAGTTCCATCAGTTGCTGAAGAGGAAGCCAATGAAAGGCCACACGGCCTTTTTGAGCGAATTTTAGATGGCCTATCTATTTCTTGTAAATCAGGAGCACTTCCTGTAGATTCTTTTTCTTTTATATTCCCAGTAAGCAATTATACTTTCAAATGCAATTTAATCACTGTACCAAGGCTTCTATGTTCCTAACTATGATTCTCTACAGATAATTGAGCGAATTCTTCTGTGCTCTAAGAAAACAAAATTTCATGATGATGTGCTTCGGATATTTTATTTACACCTTGATCCTCATCTACCTCTTCCCAGGATTCGAATGTTATCGGTACTTCTCCAACATTTTATGCTTTATTTAGTATTCTCTTATTTTACCAATTGCCTGATTAATTTTCTTTTCTGTAGGTACTTTACCATGTACTTGGTGTTGTTCCAGCTTATCAAGCATTGATAGGACCTGCACTAAATGAGCTGAGTCTTGGTTTGCAACCTGCTGAAGTTGCTTCTGTGTGTATGCTTGACTCTATTTGCATTGTCCAGTTGTGTTTTGACTCTTTGTAAGAATGCTAATGTTATCTCTCAATTTCTAATTTTATAGGCACTTAATGGAGTTTATGCAAAAGATGTTCATGTAAGAATGGCTTGCTTGAATGCGGTCAAATGTATCCCTGCTGTTGCTAATCGTTCTCTACCTGAAAACGTTGAGGTTGCAACAAGTATATGGATAGCATTACATGACCCTGAGAAGGTTTGAACATTTTTCACTGGAAACTTATAGCTCAAGGTTTCTCCTTTAGTTTCCCTTGTCCACAAAGAGTAAACTAGTATTTTTAAAAATTATGATATGATGTCTTTGCCTTTTATTTTTGTTAAATTTATATATATAGTTTTTTATATTTTGATGTCTTTTCTCTCTGCTGTAGTTATCTGTCATTGAGAGACAGCTTGTATTTTAACTCTTAATATATAAATACATTTCAGCTGTGTGTGTGTGTGTGAGATGCCCAAGTATTATTATCAAATATATCATAGTCTCAACTAATTTCAATCCAATTTCACTTTAGATTGTTGTTTTCTTGTAATACATTGATATTTAATTTTGCTTTTGCCTTTTCTGTGGGTCTCCTATATATTCTTAGCCCATTTCTTTTAGAAAGACAATAAAAATTCATTGAAAATGGTCAAATCCAGAGAGCTTATATCCTGGGCATGTGTAAATTGAACACTCTTGCAAGCAAAACAATGATAGCGAGGGAAGAACCAAGAGAATGCTGAGTGCTGACATAAGGAATCAACTGTTCAATTCATCTGACGATTGTTTCTGAGGTTGAAATTGGGGATTGCTGATGTAGACTGCTCCCTCTGTCCCTATTTATAAGACCCTTTCAGAAAATTGTTTGTCCCTTTTTATAAGACCCTTTTCTAATTTCCAAATACATTAAATATTTTTTTTCCTAAAGTACCCTTTTTCTCCCGTATTAGGATTGGAGAATATATAGCCTCAGATTACTATTCTCACTCATCTACATTAATTATTCTCTCTCCAAACATTATTAGATGAGAAGTAATTAAGTAGAAAGAGAGAGATGATTAATTTAAAAAGTAATAAGGGTAATTTTAGAAGAACCATACAAATAATTGACAAATTTAATGTGATTAACTAAATTAACTACTTTTCTTGAGGGGTGTGAATTAGTTGAAAGGGTTTTATTAAAATGGGCAGAGGGAGTATTAGAGATTAAAGATATAGCTAAGTTTACATTCCCAAATTACCTAGAAAATCTATGTTTAATTATTTATAGATCCAATTGTTAAGAACTCAACTGACTGGACCTGTAAATGGCTGAATTAATTATTTTTGACTGACCTGGTCTTGGACTTCATTTAATTGGCACACGAAGAAGGCTTTTTTATTCTCCATCAAATCAGAATGTTTTGGTAATTATACATGCACCTGATTTATAAAGTCATGAAATACTGTTCCACATTATGCTTAAGTTATATTCTTGGTTATGTATTCTTTTCATTATGGTACAATTAGGTTTTCATTTACTTTGTATTGCTTCAGTAGCTTTTGCTGATCGAGCTTGGTTATTTTGTACTGTTTTCTATTTTTTTTATTATGTTCATTTAATTTTCTTTAACTCGAACTATATTAAGATAGCAAATTTACTATTTTCAACATTTCAGTCAGTTGCTCAAGTGGCCGAAGACATATGGGATCATTATGGGTTTGATTTCGGAACCGATTTTTCTGGACTTTACAAAGCACTTGCTCACATTAACTACAATGTTCGTGTGGCAGCTGCGGAAGCATTAGCTGCTGCCTTGGATGAACATCCAGATTCTATACAAGTATGTCTGATTTATAATTTTCACTTTGTTGCTATGTGTTTTTGGTCTCATGATTTACTGATAATTTTCAGGAGTCCCTTTCCACTTTATTTTCGTTGTATATTCGGGACATGGGTGTTGGAGATGTCAATGTTGATGCTGGTTGGCTGGGTAGGCAAGGAATAGCTTTAGCATTACATTCTGCTGCTGATATTTTGGGGACGAAAGACTTACCTGTTGTCATGACATTTCTAATATCAAGAGCACTGGTAAATTTTTACTGACATTTATTTTTTGATTTTCATTATAATCCTGGAACTGAAACCTATTATCATTTGGAATCAACATCTTTTGTAAGAACTAATATATGACTCAAAAATGAAAATATTTTTCACTGTTGAGATAATCATAATTTGTTATCCAGTTAATATTTGATATTACTTATTGTTGTCTCCATCCATTTTTTTTCTGTTCAGTGCGAATTGTGCACAATTGAGCTTATTTCAGACGAATATAGCAATAATTTTGCGGTGAATTTTCAATTTTTGCCTTACAAGGTTCATTCATCAACGTAGAATAAGAATTTTCTTGGGGTGAATATATGATGGACAACAGTGTTATTTAAGGTTCATTGATTGCATATCAGGGTATTAGGGATTCATCCATGTTCCTAGCAAAATGTTGTGCCACATAAGTAACCCATACCTCATGGTTCATACCAAATTGTATTGTAAATCATGCAACCCATTCTAGGAGTGAGCAATGTGCTCTCTCCACCACAAAAAAATACATATCCTTGAGTAATTAGGGATTGAATTCTACTGTTATAAAGGTTGACAGACTACTAAACAAAAGGGAAACTTGGATGTTGAAACAAACCACTATAAACACCTAAATATGATAATCCTTAGCCCATATTCAACACAGGTTCAGGAAGGTGCAATAAAATGTCCCTTGTCTTCAAATGAAATGAGATAAATTAAAAACTTTTTAATGCTTGATACTCTCAATAATAGATGTTAATGTTACGAAATAAAAGAATCCGCTTAAAGTTGAAAGTAAACGAGAATGTTTAGGTAATCTGATCAACTCTTTTGGTTGTAGTGTGCTTTGTATCGATGCTGTCTGTGAACTGTTACCTTCATCTATAGGGTAACTTTTCTACCAAACGTTTGACTTTGGGGATTGATTTCATTTGCAGGCTGATCCGAATGCTGATGTTAGAGGCAGAATGATTAATGCTGGTATATTGATCATTGATAAAAATGGAAAAGATAATGTCTCATTGTTATTCCCTATCTTTGAGAACTACTTAAACAAAACTGTGAGTTCCTTATCATTTGGGAGATTGATCTGCTGGATACTCGTCCTATTGTTCTTTTCTTTCTTTGTAGTTTGGCCCTTCAAACTTTTTTAAGAGTTGTATGTGATGCTTTATTAATAGATTTTCCCTCAATGTCTTAGGCTCCAGATGAAGAAAAATATGACTTGGTTCGTGAGGGTGTGGTTATCTTCACTGGAGCTCTGGCAAAACACTTGGCAAAGGTTAGTATTAAAGTTTGTTCCTCGTTTCCTAATTTTGGTAGCTAGTTGAATTTTAAAACTTTTGCTATTATTTATATTCCTTTTGGAGCAGGATGATCCTAAGGTTCATGCTGTTGTGGACAAATTGTTGGATGTTTTAAATACTCCTTCTGAAGCAGTTCAAAGGGCAGTCTCTGCGTGCTTATCTCCATTAATGCAATCAAAACAAGTATGCAAGAGCATTCTTACATTTAATAATTAATATCTGATGCTTTTACTTCTGATCTCTATGAAAGGAGTGCCACTTAATCAGCATTAATTAAAAAAAAATGGACAAAAAATAACCCTTGTTTGCATATTTATTCTTGCCCCTCTTTTGTTGATTAGGTGGATAGTATGAAATATCGACACAAGCAATAGGTCCAATATAAATAGTTCTTGATGCTTGGTTTAGGATGCATTTATATGGTTGCACATTATTTTACTGAAAGGAACACTGAAACCTGGTGGCAAATTGTTGCAATACAATTCACATGCTTGTTTGGGAGTAATTCATCTGGTTTAAAGTACAAAGTTTGTGCTGTTATGCTAGCTTGTCAGCACCTTACCGGAACATAAATGCATAGTTAATGCTTGAGGTTAATATTGTCTTACATTTTGATGTTTTCTAGATTTACTCAACTGAATTCATTTGTTATTGGATACTACAACCATTAGGATGATGCAGCAGCTCTTGTTAGTCGGCTGATGGATCAAATGATGAAAAGTGAAAAATATGGAGAACGGCGTGGGGCTGCTTTTGGACTTGCAGGATTGGTTAAGGGATTTGGTATCTCCTGCTTGAAAAAGTATAGGATTGTGATTACACTTCAAGAGAGTCTTGCTGAAAGGTTGGAGAGTTTATTGTTAACATATTTTTTTTCTTTTTAAACACTGCTTATTTTCTAAATTTTATGATGTGTATGGAATTGAAAAAAAAATCAGTCTGTCATTTTTTAAATTGGATTTCTGACCATCAAAATATGAGAGAAGGGAATTTACCTACATTATTTTTTTTTGTTAATTTATTTTTGAACTGTAGGAATTCTGCAAAATCTCGTGAAGGAGCTTTACTTGGATTTGAGTGCCTTTGTGAAACACTTGGAAGAATATTTGAACCGTAAGTTGCCAAGTATTTCGTCCCTAAAATTATTGATTTTAAATGTAGTTTTTATTTTTATATTGTGTGTTTTTTAATTATTTTCACAATTATTGTGTTCAGGTACGTGATTCAGATGTTACCATTACTTTTGGTTTCGTTCTCTGATCAAGTTAATGCAGTCAGGGAAGCAGCTGAATGTGCTGCCCGTGCAATGATGTCTCAACTCAGTGCTCAAGGAGTGAAGCTTGTCCTTCCGTCTCTCTTGAAGGTTATAAACATGGATTACCATTATGATTGAGGAAACATTTTGTCTGCTCCAGATAAACAAAATGTGTTTGATATGCACTTTTAAATCTGCAATAGTATACGTGGTTTGAGTTGCCAAAATGCAAATTTGTTATTGTTTTGTAAAAGTGTAAATTGTCATTGTGATGCTTGGGTGCTTTACTCCTGTCATCATCTTTTATAGATTCAAAATCTTGACTTGAAGTAATTGATTGATATTATCGGCATGAAATGTTTAAATCCACCCTTCCCTCCCTTTTGATTTTAAACTATATATTAATAAGATGCCTGATCACAGCAAATCCTATATTTGTAGACATTAGGAGACTGCACTATTGATATACTTAATGGGAATTCTTGTGCTACTTCAACGACCTCTTGTAAAATCTCTTGTCAAATTCCTTGCTCTCAGGGTTTTGAATATAGAGATTTTTCTTTAGTTTTTGGTTTCTAAATAAACTTTAATGTCTGTTGCAACTTGTAATCTGAAGGAGAGTATGGTAGTGATATGTTTCTCAAATCTCAATAATCCAACTGTGCTAAATGCGGCTTGAGTTGTCAATCTGACAATTACTATGCCTCTATTTCAATGAACTATAGATATGACAATTACTATGCTTCTATTTCGATGAACTATTGCATAGCTAATCTATTTGTTCAGGGTCTTGAAGATAAAGCTTGGAGGACAAAACAAAGTAGTGTACAACTACTTGGTGCTATGGCATACTGTGCTCCTCAACAGTTGTCTCAGTGTCTCCCTAAGATTGTTCCCAAATTGACTGAGGTATAATATGAAGCAAACATTACTTTTTACTTCTAAATTCCTTTTAAGCTATAAATTGCATTACCTTAACCCATCTCACTATTTGAAGGTTTTGACTGATACACATCCTAAAGTCCAGTCAGCTGGGCAGATGGCCCTTCAACAGGTTTGTCTTGACTTATGAACTATTCTATCCATTTGATTCCTGTTTCTGTGATTAATATTTTTAATTTTCATGTTTTTTTCCAGGTTGGGAGTGTGATAAAGAATCCAGAAATATCTGCTCTTGTCCCTACTCTACTTAAGGGACTTAGTGATCCTAATGAGCATACAAAATATTCCCTTGATATTCTTCTTCAAGTAAGGTTAACGGAAATTACCTTGTTGATTTTGTTTAGTTTTATACTTAGTTACCTAATATGTTTTTGGTTGGTTGCAGACAACCTTTGTTAATTCAATTGATGCCCCTTCACTTGCATTATTGGTACCGATAGTACATAGAGGTTTGAGGGAAAGGAGTGCTGACACTAAAAAGAGGGCTGCACAAATAGTTGGAAACATGTGTTCCTTGGTTACAGAACCAAAGGATATGATTCCATATATAGGATTGTTGCTTCCTGAAGTAAAAAAGGTAATTCCATATAATGCTGCTTTTACTTTTGTTTCATTGGCCTTGGTTTCTTCTCATTTCATGCATGTATTATAAGAGCAGGTTCTTGTGGATCCTATCCCTGAAGTTCGGTCAGTTGCTGCTAGAGCCATTGGATCCCTTATAGGAGGAATGGGCGAAGAAAATTTCCCTGATCTTGTCCCATGGCTGTTTGACACATTGAAGTCTGATAATAGTAATGTTGAACGCTCTGGAGCAGCTCAAGGGCTGAGTGAGGTCAGATTTTTTCTTTTAATAGGTTTTACTTTTTAAGGCCTTTGGAATTTCTTATAGTTACACTTGGCTTCTGATTTGGTATGACCAAGGCAAAAAACATGATTTCTTTGTTGGGTTGGCAGAGAAACCTTGTAACAAAGTTGAGTGTAAACCTCGAATAAATAATGTTAAGAAGGATAGAGAATCATTTGTTTGGCAAGTTGCAAATAATTTTTTATGGCTGAAAAAGTTACTAGTTAGCTTGTAAATTAGAGGAACTTTCAATTATGCGAATGTTTGTGGTCTTTTATTGAACCCTATACATGGAAACTATATATACTTTTGATCAGAAAAATTATAATACTAAGATAGTGGGTTTGTTAAGTAAGCTGGGTATTTATAGTAGAACTGGAAACTGACAAGAATCGTGGATGACTATTTGAAACATATTGGTGGTATTCTGGTGTTAGAATAGAACTACTTTAATGTGTTATTTTCTCTGTAATTGTTGTGCTTTTTCAAGTCTGTTAGTTTCAAGTCAGCTCTCGTGCTTATAGGTTAGTTAGCTGCTAGTTTGTTGTTTGACAGCTGGCGAGTTAGTTATATCTGATCTTTACACTGCAGCTCAAAACATCACTCAGTGTGAAAATCATTTTTACCAATTAACAAATAATAGCTTTTCATTTTTTATGAATTCATCAAACTCTCTGATTCTCATTGAAAGATATCACCATTCTTTAAGGAGACCATTTTACCATATTTTTTCTTTTGACTTGGTATTCATTTACAGGTCTTAGCTGCTCTTGGGATTGAGTTCTTTGAGCATGTACTTCCTGATATTATTCGTAATTGCTCCCATCAAAAAGCATCTGTACGAGATGGATACTTGACCCTGTTCAAGGTAAATAGTGAAAGTGCAATAACATTCACAAATCACATTGGAATTTTATAAGATTATTTTTATAGACTTTCTTTAATCATTTTTCCAAAATATTCTTGTAGTATTTGCCACGGTCATTAGGAGTCCAGTTTCAAAACTATCTTCCCCAGGTGCTGCCTGCTATTCTAGATGGTATGATATTAATTTTTTGAGGGTTAATTTATGTGCTATTATTGCTATTTCTTGGCTTGTTATCTTTGAAAATATACTATGTTTACTTTTTATTAATGTTTTATAGGTCTTGCTGATGAGAATGAATCTGTACGAGATGCTGCTCTAGGAGCTGGCCATGTCCTGGTCGAGCATTATGCAACAACGTATGCTCTATTATATCATTATTTTCTTTGAAATTTTTCTCTATTTTCTCTCATGTTCTCAGCTCATTGATTTCTAATAACAATTAATCATTTTTTTCCTACAGTTCTCTACCCCTTCTCCTTCCAGCTGTTGAGGATGGCATTTTTAATGATAGTTGGCGTATTCGACAGAGCTCAGTCGAGCTGCTGGGAGATCTATTATTCAAAGTACGTGTTGCTCATTCTAGAGCAGCGCCTTCACAGAACTTGATTTGACTTATGAGCCAATTTATTTGTTTTAGGTTGCTGGAACTTCTGGTAAAGCTTTGCTTGAGGGGGGTAGTGATGATGAAGGTTCTAGTACTGAGGCACATGGACGTGCCATCATTGAGATTCTGGGGCGTGATAAACGTAATGAAGTACTTGCTGCATTGTATATGGTCCGAGCTGATGTTAGTTTGTCAGTACGTCAGGTAATGACTATTATATTTACTTTTTTAGTCAATATAGTTCGTTATTGTTATTGGAATATGCTTAAGAAATGTAATGACTGAATGCATTTTTCTTTTTTGAGGCTGCATTACATGTGTGGAAAACTATTGTGGCAAATACTCCAAAGACTCTTAGGGAAATTATGCCAGTTCTGATGGATACTTTAATTACATCCCTTGCATCATCATCATCAGAAAGGCGGCAGGTCTGTGCTATATCTTTGTCAACCCATTTTTTATCATAGCTTACAGAAATTACATATCCCTATTGCTAATGTAGGTTGCTGGACGATCACTGGGTGAGCTTGTCAGGAAGCTTGGTGAACGTGTACTTCCCTTAATAATTCCAATCTTATCCCAGGGGCTGAATGACCCCAACAGCAGCAGAAGACAGGTTAGACTAGCTTATGGTGTTGGAATATTTTTATTTCTTCCGCATGAATTTTTTTACATTGGTTGTATCATAGATTCAATAGCTCGTAACTTGTTATTTGATACAATTATTAATTCTATTGGTTGTAAGGGTGTATGTGTTGGTCTGAGTGAAGTGATGGCAAGTGCTGCTAAGAGCCAGTTGTTGACTTTCATGAATGAACTCATCCCAACTATTCGGACTGCCCTCTGTGATAGGTTTGTGCATTTTATTCTTATTTCACTGTTTGCAGAATTTTTAGACTGCATTATCTGATATTGAGAGGGATATGTTTACAGTGTTTCTGAGGTTCGTGAATCAGCTGGCTTAGCATTCAGCACTTTGTATAAGGTTGTGGCTTTTACTGTATTTTTTTAATAGTTTTTGTTAGTGGTGATTAGTGATTTAAATTCAATTATTTTAGTATACCTTATCCCCCAAATTTGGAATGTAGAGTGCCGGAATGCTAGCTATTGATGAGATTGTTCCAACTCTTCTACATGCATTGGAGGATGATGAAACTTCTGATACTGCACTTGATGGCCTTAAGCAAATTTTGAGGTAAAATGTGCAGTGCCATCAATTTCTTAATGTGATGTTATATTATTTGTGCCAATTTCTTGTTTTAAACTAAACCTTTGCATTTTTCCTTTTTTTTAGTGTCAGAACAAGTGCAGTATTGCCTCACATTTTACCCAAACTGGTTCATCCTCCATTGTCGTATGTGTCTTTCGATTTTGACCCATTTGTTCTAGATGATATAGCACTTGTATCTTAAGATTCTTAACTAAGAACTTTCTTGGTACTTGTCCAGTGCCTTCAATGCACACGCTTTAGGTGCTTTAGCAGTGGTTGCTGGGCCTGGCCTTGACTTTCATCTTTGTACTGTGCTTCCTCCTTTGCTATCAGCAATGGGTGATGATGATAAGGTAGACTATGCTCACATAATTTGGAGAGATACTTTTTCAGAATTCAGACATTATGTTTGCATCTTCATGTGACTATTTATGAGTCTTGACCTTTTAGAATGTGGATTGATTTGGAATAATTTTATCCTTTTTTTTGTTGGTTGTTGATATTCTAGGAGGTTCAAACTTTGGCTAAGGAAGCCGCTGAAACAGTGGTCTTGGTTATTGATGAGGAAGGTATTGAGCCACTCATATCAGAGCTTGTCAAAGGTGTTAATGATAGTCAGGTAATTTTCTTTTAATAACTGGTAGAATTTAATGCCCTTCATCTATCTCCTAGATGCCCTTCCTACAGTTTATTCTCCTTTTGATGATGTGTCTACAGGCTGCTGTCAGAAGATCTAGTTCATATCTGATAGGATATTTCTTCAAAAATAGCAAGTTATATCTGGTTGATGAAGCTCCAAACATGATATCTACTCTAATCATTTTGCTAAGTGATTCTGATTCATCTACGGTTACTGTAAGTGCTGGAGTTGTTGATATTATACATAGATCCTCTATATAGTATATTGTTATAATTTTCTTTTCATTAGGTTGCATGGGAAGCTTTGTCAAGGGTCATTATTTCAGTACCTAAGGAGGTGCTGCCTTCTTATATAAAACTTGTCCGTGATGCCGTGTCAACATCCCGAGATAAGGAACGAAGGAAGAAGAAGGTGAGGCTGTTACTATTAAACTTATTCCTATCTGGGACTTTCAGATACTTTTTAGGTTCCTAATTGCTAATTTGCACATATTGAGTGTTATTGTTCTGCAGGGAGGACCAGTTCTCATACCTGGATTTTGTCTTCCAAAAGCACTTCAGCCTATATTGCCAATTTTTCTCCAAGTACTCTTCTTTTCATTCAATTGAAATTTCTGCATTTTGTATGATCATTCCATGTTTTGCAATCCAGTTGCATGCTTACCATTTTAGCATTCTTTGTGGAACATTGCAGTTGATTGTATTCTTATAGTAATGATATTCTAGTCTCCTTTAAAAGCAGTGAAAAGTTGTATGTTATTGCTGTTGTCAGTTTTTGCTCATCCTTGCAGTTCCATTGTCTCATTGTTCAGTCTTGTCTCCCCAGTCACTCCTGCTGAGTGAAAAGCACAATTCATCTTACCATTTTGTGGGCAACTTTTACATGGGGTTTTCATCAAATTTCATGCATTATTTTTCATCTGGCTTTGATATCATTTATGTACAATTTTTAAATAATACTACAAATATGCTGAATGTTTTCTTTCCTACAGAGTTTAAATTTTTTATCTATATTGCATTGCTTGCTTCTTAGTCTTACATTGTGTGTTATAGATAAAGTTGGAAGATTTACACATAAAATTCATTCTCCAAGTTATACTTTTTGCACACAGGGTCTCATTAGTGGGTCTGCTGAATTGAGGGAGCAGGCGGCTCTGGGACTTGGCGAACTGATAGAAGTGACCAGTGAACAATCACTCAAGGAGTTTGTCATCCCGATAACAGGGTATATAATAAAAAAAGTTGTTGATGTAGATTATTTTTCTATTTTTTCACATTTTAGCACTCAAGGAATTTCATATTTTAGCATAGCAAGCTCTGATGTGTTATGATATCATTTTAAAATTTAATATTTCCGTCAATGTTTTGGTCTCTTATTTCAGTACATTAACTGAACCAATTCATTGGTAGTTGTATGCTTTTGCTGACACTAAAGATTTGTCTTTGACATTTTCTATGTTTAAGAAACTTTCAATAAATTAGCCCAGTCTTGCAATCTGCATTTTTTAAAGTTGCCTTACTTGCGGTCACCCCTAGCCCACCTTAGTTGTGGCAATGCGGCCTCTTTAGGGATGCCTTAATTGCAGCCTCAAGGGCGGTGGTTTAGTCCCACATCAACTAGACATGTGGCTTAAATAGAGCTTATAAAACTTGGGCAGTCCTCACCTTAGAATCTAGTTTTGTGGTGTTGAGTTAGACCCTAAGCCCTTAAATCCATGACGGGTATTAGAGCCAGTTTGACCAATAGGTTTATTTTTCTCAAGGCTCTAGGTGAGGTAGACGTTTGATTGTCCATGCTTTATACTCAAATGAGATGCTGTATTTTATCATTTATTATTTTGGGACATAAATTTTATACATTCTGACTTTGCCAATCTTGTTTGTCATAGGCCTCTTATCCGTATAATAGGTGATCGATTCCCATGGCAAGTGAAGAGTGCCATCTTGTCTACTCTAACTACAATGATAAAAAAGGGTGGAATCTCCCTGAAGCCTTTTCTTCCTCAGCTGCAAACAACATTTGTCAAGTGTCTACAGGATAGTACAAGGTTTGAGATAATAAACGCTCCCTGTTTCTTATTTTCATCTGCATGTATTATTTAGGAAAGCATGCAACATACCCCGTTGAACTTTGACTCATGTAGATTTGATTTCCTGGTTTTTAAATATGCAAATCACCTTTCAACTTCCCACAATGACAAAAATTGCCGTCTTTTTAGTAAATCATGCAATTAAATATTTGCAGGATTTATCACATGACTTGCTAACAACACCAATATTAGTGGGGAAATTTCAAATGGATGGAATATAGTAAAAACTTCAACATTCAGTTATGCCGTAATTAAAGGGGAGAGACTGATTTAAGGGAATTACTAACATTTTTAATATATAAAGATTTGTATTCTCATTTATTATCAAATAATTTATTAAGAAGATTAAGATACAAATGTAGAGATAAGAAATCCTCATGGGAAGAAGACGTCACAATAAAAACTAAAAGGAAAAAAACAGAAACCGACACTTTTTCTGACTGTTGTGGCAGGGGAATGTTGGCCAGCAATCTCTTAACATAATCTCTTCTATATTTTATTATTCTTGCTTATTAGATTAGATGGGGTACGAAGTTTTTGCTTATTAGATTAGATGTGACTGCAGAACTGTTCGTTCTAGTGCTGCCCTGGCGCTTGGGAAGCTCAGCGGACTCAGTACCAGGGTTGACCCTTTAGTTAGTGATTTGCTGTCAAGTTTGCAGGTGATTTCATTACTTCTATTTTGGCTTAAGCTGATGCAATACTGTGAATCTAACATCTTAGTATTGCTGAATGTTACCTGTCCAATACAAAACTGTTGGAATTTGAATATTTAGGGATCAGATGGTGGTGTTCGTGACGCTATTCTGACTGCTTTGAAAGGTGTCTTGAAGCATGCTGGGAAGAATTTGAGCTCTGCTGTTAGAACTCGTTTTTACAGTATTCTCAAGGATTTAATTCATGATGATGATGATAGAGTTCGAACATATGCTTCTAGCATATTGGGTATCTTGACACAGGTTTGTAGACTATTGAATGGATTTGTACTTACTGACATGTTTCTGTTTCCTCTAATCTTTCCTTATTTGAATCACTATAATATGTCACTTCCATTTTGTTTGATTTTTTTTTTTAATTTTTAATGATTCATTTTGATATTGTTGCTAGATTATGTTATTACATTTGCTTTCATTTCCTAGATTTATCGCAGATGCTTAATTCTACTTTACTGTTTGATTTTGTTTTTATAATGTTTTATTGAATGTTGTGTAACTATAACTCCAGTACCTTGAAGATGTTCAGCTAACAGAGCTGATTCAAGAACTGTCAAGTCTAGCTAATTCATCAAGCTGGCCACCTAGGCATGGTTCCATCCTTACAATTTCTTCCTTACTTCATTACAACCCAGCAACAATTTGTTCGTCTTCCTTGTTCCCAACTATTGTAGATTGCCTCAGAGACACCCTGAAGGATGAGAAGGTATGTTAATCCTCAATTAGTTTTGGTAGGCTAAGTTTCTGAAGTAGGCAGTTTAATTCTGCATTTGGAAGTAAATAAGAAGTTTTTTTTGTACTAATTTCAAATTTGGCAGTTATATGTTATGATGTGATAGTTATAGTGATATATAGGTTGTGTGAAACTTGTAGATGGCAATTAAGGTGTCAGATTTTTATTTCTGGTGTTTTCAAGGTGGAAACTCTTTCTCTGGGAAAAACCTATGTTTTTTATGTTTGATCTCAAATCTGGCCTAAGATCCAGATTATTTCTATAATTTTTTCAGAATTTATTGTGCTTATTTTTGAAGTCTAACAAGTTCCCATTTATATTGCTATTGTCTGATTTTATTCAATTTTTCCATAAAACAGTTCCCTCTTCGCGAAACTTCAACCAAGGCATTGGGAAGGCTCCTTCTTTATAGATCTCAGGTGGATCCTTCTGACACACTGCTTTACAAAGATGTTCTTTCATTGCTAGTTTCATCCACACATGATGACTCCAGTGAAGTTAGAAGAAGGGCATTATCTGCCATAAAAGCTGTTGCCAAGGTATGTGCTTGAACAGCTTGCCTTGACCAAGATATCACCTGTAGAATTATATGGTTGAAAATTTACATGGTCTACATTCCTGCAACATTACAGGCCAATCCTTCAGCCATTATGTCACTAGGCACTATTGTTGGTCCTGCATTAGCGGAGTGTATGAAAGATGGAAATACTCCGGTTAGACTTGCTGCAGAACGATGCGCTCTACATGCCTTTCAACTAACAAAGGGTACTTTCACCTGTATTCTGTTATATGCTCGTTATCTTTTTGTTGATATTTTTGTTGGGCAAGGTTGATTATGATTATGTTCTCAACATATATCTGTCTTTGACCATTGAATAAATAAGATAAATGATGTGCAAGAGTCTAGTCTTGAAGGCGTAAGCAATAATCAAATGCTAATCAAAGATTTTTTGAATTTTAATTTTCTGGCTGACACTTGTTGCAGCATATAGTACTTCTGACAAGTTGAATGATAGTCTTGTGAATGAAAGAGATTGGTGTTTTTTCATGACTTTGAGAAGTTCTGTAAGCTGATGACTTGTGTTTAAGTAGAAGTAAAACGGCGTATATGGGTTGTTAGTTTAGTATGAGGTGCATTAATTCTTCTTAATGATGAAACTTAACGACCATGGCTTTTACAAATCACACGCTTTAAATATCTTGGGTCCATCATTTAAACAATGGAGAAATAAAGGGTGATGTAAAGCATAGGATTCAAGTGGGTGGATGAAATGGAGGAGTGCCTTGAGTGTTTATCTGCAACAAAAAGGTGCCACTCAAGCTTAAGGGAAAATTTTACTGTACAGCTATTAGATATTTCTGCATTTATTTTCCTCTGTACATTTCTTTCAGAACCCCAGTCAGTTCTTGCTTCAATCTGTTTCTAAACTAGTCAGGCTTGAAATAACTTGTTACTCCAAAACAGCCATCTATATAACACTTAACACTTAAGTGCCACTCTTTCTGTTACAGCTTTCCGTGTCAACAAAAAACCTCTTCCAAAATTTATATGTTTAATCTTACTATCAAAGCATAGATCATCTATGAAAATCTTAAGTTTCGGCTGATATCAACATTTTTAATATCACAACTGTATATTATTGAATAGGTTTTCCTTTCTGTCTACTGGAACAGGATATTAGATTTAACCACTGATAGTTGTTATGGAGATACTCTCCTAACTCTCTTTTGTGTTTTCCAGGTTCAGAAAATGTTCAAGCAGCACAGAAGTATATCACTGGCTTGGATGCTAGGCGCCTATCCAAGTTTCCTGAATATAGGTACTTATATAATCAAATATGAATTTCTATAGAATGATCATTTCAATCTTACCCAATGCAAGTACCAAATCCTGTATATTCAGGGAAGAAAAGAAAATGATAATAATCTGACATGCAACTGGTAAAAAAGTTCTTTTAGGTCCAGATGAGATTCAAAAATCCACTTTTAACTTAAAACAAGTCAGAAAATGAAGAAAAATTCTTGATGCATTTTAGCCTATTCATTTATTGATAAGCTAATTAGAGCTGTCAATGCAAATTTGAGTCACTTTGCATTGATCTGCTTTTAAATGGGGCGGAGATCAAACAACGTGCACTCTGGGTGAAACAAGGCAACCTGGCTACCTAATGTTCTATCTATTACCCTTGCAACCCTGTTGAGGAACAAGGAAAGTAGAGAGAAAATAATTAAATGTAGAAATATAGGAATAGGGAAGGAAATGTCAAAAGCTTATCGCTTGTATTTTTTCCCAGAAAATAAAATTTAAAAAATTGATTAGAAGATACTGAAATTATAGGTTAATTTTCAAACTTGATTTACAAAACATGAAGATGCAAAATTACTTGAGTACTCTATTACTAGCATAGATAAACTTTGTTGATTTTTACAAAAAAAAAAAAAAAATCAGTATAAAAAAATAATTACTCATCTTAACTAAGTTCTGTTAAATATCAGAAACTCTAAATTACCAATAAACGTTTCGGTAGTTTTTTACTGGTTTTGTAAGTAATGTCTGAGCTTAAGCCAACAACCCATGCACAAACATGTTATTGATAAATCTCTCGTGTTTACTGTTGTGCAGTGATGATAGTGACGACAGTGACGAAGATACCTCAAGTAGCTAAGTAGTTTGTCTTTTATCAAGTGGTGTCCTTCCCTTTCTTATCTGGTCAGAATACAGAATTCTCGTTGATAACCAAATTTTTGGTGGCACAGTTATATAGTCAAAATATATAGATATACGCAATTTGAGGCACCTTACCCAATTTTTTTCGGCTTGGGTATTTGATTACGTCTATAATTGTAAATTAGATGAGGCGAATTATTTGTATACTAGAGATTTTTACTCAATCAATTTTGGTGGTAATATATTTCTTACTTCAATATTTTGTCCATTCTATGGTGGAATTGCTATCATAGCAGCCCGTTCCGATTTTGACAGAAAAAATTCAAGTTAACCAGGGTTGGGGTTGGGGTTGGGTTTTTTCCGATATCCAAAGTTGGATTCGTGATCGGGGATGAGATTATTAATACTTGAACTGGTTCTGTTAATAATTAATTTATAATAATATCATTACATATACATAACATATTAAAACATGAAATTAATGGATTGAATTTTATGATATAGTTATGATTGAATTTTATGTTGTCATATATAATTTTAAAATATGTTATGGTTGTTATTTAAAATTGTATTTTAGTAGTTTTGATTTTTATTGTCTAATTATTTTTTAAAGTTGTTAATGGAGTATTTACATCAATATGGAAATAATAGGGTTGAGTCTTTTTGTTGTGTTAGTTTAAGGGAAGAAGTTTTAGCTTGTGATCACATCTATTTATTATAAGGAGAATTTGTTGGTCAATTCAATTTCTGATTTGATATATTGAAATATATGATGCTAATTTTTTTAAGATGTTTTTTTCATTACATTGATTTATCATATGCGAGGGTAGTTAATAGCTCTAACTGAACGGAGGGGTTATTCACGAGATGTGAGCTTAAAAACTGAATATTGGGACACCAGCTGAAATTTAGCAAAAAGTTTTTTCTTCTAAAAAATTAGGTTATTTTTATGAATCTGATAATTTATAGTTTATGATCATCGTTTAGCTGTATTTTTTTTCTTTCAGCTGTTATACTTTTACTATATAAAAATTGTTTTTCTTTTGCTTTCAAACAGAATTAATTATATTTGATCATACATATAATTGATTATTAAATTAATCTAATTTTCAGTTGTTCTAAACACATTATAAATATTGATTTTTGATTGTGTAGTTTTTTTACAAAGATAGGCATGATAATTAAATATTTTTTTCCTGTTATAAACTTATTGTGTACTTTTTTGTTTATTCTCTTTCTATCTTTGTCATGGTTGTAAATTTTTTTTACAATTTAATTGCAAAAAGAAAATACGACGTAGTATCTTGTCAAATAAGTGATAGTTAGGTGCTGTTGTTTTTAATTAGGTAAAATTGTAAATTTGATCTCTTTATTTGACTTAAAATTCAATTTTAGTTTTTCTATAATTTAATTCATAAATTTTGTCCTCCAATTTTTTTCAATCTTGTTATTTTAGTCCATAGTTCTAAAATTGGACGTTGACTATTGTTACTTGTCAACGTTGATCACCACATGTCATATTTTTATTGGACGTTGATCACCATATATTACGCGTTTATTGGATGTCAATTTCATGCATCCAATTAACATCAACCTTCAATAAAATCGTGACATTTGACAGTCAATGTAAGGAATTAACCCTCAATGTTCAATTTTAGGATTGAAAATTGAAATAACGAGATTGCAAAGAATTAAGAGACTAAATTCTTAAATTAAATTAAAGGGAGATTAAAATCAAATTATGAAATAAATAGGAAGAATAAATTTATAATTTTACCTTTTAATTATACCCTGGAATTTATTCACCTTCTAGCATTATTCCTGCAATCCAATCCCTCCTTGCCTTCGAAGGGAGCTCATTACGATAATGACTTAATTGGCATCACCCAATGTTGACCTGTAGTGCTGGTTTGCTTGATTATATACAATAAGATGACTAAAATATCAAATCTAATATTTAGTATTAGTCAAATGAAATGGTGTTCGTTTTTTCTTTTTTCACTTTTTTAAAACAAAATACTTCATTTAACCCATATTATTTCATAATCATAGTGTTCCATAAAATGTATTCATGTCTCAATGGATAAAGCAGGAAGCTGCTTATCTGTCTTTGAAACTTCAATTTAATGATTGAAGACCGAAGGTCGTGCCCTGAGCTGTAGTAATTTTTTTTACTAAAAAGTATTTCTTATATTAAAAAGATAAAATATTCATATATTCACTTTTTTAATTGAAACACTTTATAATATATTTAATGTTTTTTAATAAGTGTCATAAAACATTAGAAAACTTGTTATCAAAGTCTAACTACTATAGCTGCAAATTTAGGGAGTATGATACTAGTTTGTATATGATACGCACTGCACTGACAACTAAAATTTTGTCTTAAATAAAGAATAATTCGAGATTCGCGATTAGAAGTTTACCCGATTTAAATACTCTACTAATTTTCGTATTTGTACTAGTTTCCATGTCATATGGATGGCCGTGCGTTTGTAAAACACATGTTCAAATGGATCTCTCATAAAAACCAGAGAGAAGCCTCCCCAATACGTTGACTAAATGCTTCGATTACGATGTGTTAAAGTCCAAAGCGTAGACAGATTCCAGTGGAGATTTATTTTTATATCTTAAATCACGTCCTATATTTACTTTTTTTATTAGCAAAATGTTTGTCATTAATTATTAATTTTTTAATAAAAAAATTAAATTTATTTTTTTTCTTTCTCTTAATCATTTAATCCACCTTATATCTCCCATATCTCCTAATAAAGTTACTTTGTTTGTTAAGTAAAGTTAACTACTCAATCAAAAACTCAAAGATATCAATAGCAAACTCTAGCCCAGAACACTCTATTTTAATATAAATTCAAACTGTAATTTATCATTTTATGAAACTAATTTTGCATTTCCAATGAGCGTACTGAGACATTTGATTGCTATTTCTTTTTATAAGAGATTTAATTTATATTTATTTTTTTCACTCGTCCTCTGTAGGATCTCTCATTTAGCTTCTTTCTGTACCTTAACAGGGTCTAATATTAAAAAAATGATTGCAACAAGAAAAAAGAAAGATAAAATAATGATTAATTTTGTTATTAGTAGACACTTATTTGAGAATCATGAAAGAGAAATTCTACTTCCATTTCATTTTTGCGAGTGTATTTATTATTACTCTAATATCTTTTTTGTCATTATTATTTAAATAATTTTAATCCCAAGTAGATCAAAATTATTGACTCAAGTGACAAATAGACATGAGAGGTGCAATATATAGGCATTCCTCAGTTTTTTTCACCACATTTTTTTCAGTTAAGAGAGTAGTAAGAACAAAACAGAGAAAAATATAAGTGATGTTACGGAGAGAAATATAAAATAAAAAAGCTATTGTAAGAACATGAGAAGGGGATGTACAAAACCAAAACGAAACATTATTACTCTATAAATGCTACAGTAACAAAAATAAATATTTTTTCTTTTTCATTTTCCATCCGACCTCAGAAAAACAAAGAGCTGAACAACACTAGGTAGTACTACTATTAGATTTTACCAATACACACACTGGTTAATTTTTATTTCTATTAAAAAATAAATACAAAAGGTGAATATATAATTCTTGTTAATTAATTAGAGGCATGGCTACACAGATCATTTGCTTACATAATTTGGCCATAATTTTTTGCCATAATATAGAAAAGTTGCTAGCTATGACAGCCATATTAACTAAAGTTTGACTTTCCTATGAGATTTTGAGATATTTTAAAGACTTTTATCCTTTAAAACAACTATAAGACTAATACTTTATCCAATACTTCGTCACAATTAAAAAAAGAATTTCGTTTCTTATTTTGTAAGAATTAAACTCAATTTTTTTCTCATAAATTCAACGTATATTGTGAATTGACATACATCCATTTATTACATGCAGCTCTCCACCATTTGAGTGCCCACTTGTCAGTTTTTTTTTCAGAGAAAAAAAAAGATAACCAAAGCAAAGGTATAGGGCAGTAAAGGAGGGAAGGCATTATATACGGTTTCAAGGGAAATATTAATGGCAAAGTGTATGGTGGCAGATGCACATTGAAGAAATGCAATAAAAAGGGGATTGTTTTCAGTTGGGTAGGTCTGCGTTTTTATTTTTGCTTTCATTAAGTTTTGAATTTGAGGCCAGCCAGGTCACAACCACAACTTTCTCCTCTCTCCTCAATTTGCTTCAACGTTTGAAACATACGGCATGTTTAGATAGATGATGAAGCTCCATGATCATGCACCATTAATATACATGATGAATGAAATGCAAGCAATCATGATATTGATGCTGAAAGTCCAAGAGGGTCGTCTCTGAGCAGCACCTTAATTAACCCCACCCACCACCCCATCCTCACCATTAATACTATTAAGATAGAGAGAGAAAGAGATCAGGTTTACTCCCCCTTAATTACAAGTCTTTTTCCAACTCTCTTTTCTTTGTTTGCGTTACTATTTGGGTGTGGTATATGGAAAAACCCATGAAAGTCAGATTTACTTTGTGGTGTTTTCTTTGCTAGTAATGGTTTTCCACTTTACCCATTTTCTTTCTTGACACTGAAAGAGAAAAAGATAATGGGTACTGTTGGATGTTCTTGTTCTACTACTCCTCATCCTAGTCATCACCATCATCATCTTCTCCTTGTTATTGGTTTCTTCTTGACCCTTCTTCTTCAAACGGTTGAGGTTGAACCCAGCGCCCTAAATTGCACAAGGTACAGGAAAGTCAGCAGCTTGAGACTCCAAAGGATTCAGAGACACTTGGACAACATTAACAAGCCCCCTGTCCTCACCATAGAGGTAATTAATATGCTAAATATGTGTATGTATCAATGGTTGAAAATGTTAATGAGTATAGACTATATATATATACAAAAAATGTCATTTTTTTTCTTTTTCTATATACTAATAATCATCATTAGAATATTTTCATTGATAAGTACTTGACGATGCTGAATCTTATTATTTCATTCAGAGTCCAGATGGTGATCTCATAGATTGTGTCCATAAAAGAAAACAACCAGCTTTAGATCACCCCCTTTTAAAGGATCACAAGATCCAGGTACGCGTACACCTCCTTCATAATTCAAATCATAAGATATATATGAACCTAATTAACTTCACTACTATTTTTTTTCTTTCTAATTTGATTAATATATGTATAACAGAAAGTACCAACGAAGATGCCAAGGGGTATGAAGAAGGTGAAGAGGATGGAAATTAGGAGTGCACGGCAAATGTGGCATAAAAATGGAACGCGGTGTCCAAAGGGAACGATTCCGGTACGGCGGAGCACGGTGCATGACGTGTTGAGAGCAAAGTCTTTGTTTGACTTTGGAAAGAAACAACGACGGTTTCCTCTTACTCGTCGCCGGAGTGACGCCCCCGATGTAGTCAGCGGCAATGGGCACGAGGTTCGTACGTTTCATTTCAACTACTAGTAAACAATTAAACGCTGCTACCATTCTTTACTCTACATTATTAATTAATTCTCTATTTATGGCTCTATACTACTATCACATTGACTCCCCGTATCGCATTTATTGCATCATTAATTTATTTTCCTTAGGATATCATTTAAGCAAGATACCGAAGCTGTAAATGTCATTTTCATTAAAGGATATCAAATCCACTTTTTTTAAGTTGTGTCGTGTGGGATTACGACATTAGTTAAAAAAATTTTAAAAAATATTTATTTGTAAAGATTATAAGAGAATATAAAAAAATTATGAATAATTTAATTTTATGCATCCGAATAAAAAAATTATTTTTTTAATCAATATTTTAAGGATATTAGTTAGAATTTATCTTAAAAAATATTAAAATTAATAAATTCGTAGTGCATGTTATATGGACAAACATTTTGTGAATTTCAAAGTGTTATTGCAAAATATTGTATAGTTGACTATTCTAAATGTGAAAGTGAAACTCCAAGAAGTGCTAGATTCTTTATTTTTGAATTTCATCATAAATAAGACGTTGGCAATTTATGTCATTGTTATAAATACGTGTCAATATTTTGACCGAGGCGAGGCCCACTAAGCATTTACATCGTCTCGTTTGGTAATTTAATTCTGCAAATATCAAGTTTTTATTTTAAAAAATTGAATTCGTAACGTTTTTTTATATAATAAATAAAAGTTTACAATTTTTTTTATAATTCTGTGTGTATATGTACTATGTAGCATGCGATCGCATACACTGGATCATCACAGGAGGTGTACGGTGCAAAGGCAACAATAAATGTGTGGGAACCTTCGATCCAAGTAGTCAACGAGTTCAGTCTCTCTCAAATTTGGATTCTTTCTGGCTCCTTTGATGGTTCAGATCTCAACAGCATTGAAGCTGGATGGCAGGTATATATTCTGTCTAAATTCAATGTGGAGAAGCTAAGTTTAATTACCAAATAGTGCATATATATATATATATATATCTCTTATATGGTTTTTGGTGGATTATTAAGAAATGTTGGTCTCTAAATCTTTGATTGTTCTACTAGTCAGGTCAGTCCGGAGCTTTATGGTGACAGCAGGCCCAGATTATTCACTTACTGGACGGTCAGCATTCATCTCTCTTTTCTTCATTCTCCTCTTACTCACATCAATCAAGCTTTAAACATGAATTCGCATATAGAACCCGTAATAATGTGTTAATGTCTAGACATTGAATCTTCATTTATCTACATTTTTCAGAGTAAAATATTTTTCCACGGACATTGTTCAATCAAAATTTACTCTCTTGTCCCGTCGTTCTATTCATTAAAATATGATAAAGCGATAGGCTGAATTCTTATTAGATGTTTTAATTAAAAAAAACAAAAAAAAAAACTTGCAATACATATACTTCAAAATTAAACCCATGTATTTATTACTCAGAAAACAATTATTGGGATAGTTTGCCCTTGAGTGGAAATTTATAAATTTTGTCTAGTTTTTGGGTGATGCAGAGTGACTCATATCAAGCAACCGGATGCTACAACCTTCTTTGTGCGGGTTTTGTGCAAACAAATGGCAGGATAGCCATTGGAGCTGCCATTTCCCCCATCTCATCTTATGAATCCAACCAATATGACATCACCATCCTCATTTGGAAGGTTAATATTTTTCTTCCACATGCAAATTAATTTAAAGAACATTTGATTTAATTTTCTCCAAATAATTAGCAAATCCAATATATCAATTATATACTCACTTCCTTTTGCAATATTAATTAATTAGGACCCAAAAGTAGGGAATTGGTGGATGAGTTTTGGTGATGGCACATTGGTAGGGTATTGGCCAGAAGAGTTATTCACACACTTGGCCACACACGCCACCATGGTGGAGTGGGGTGGCGAAGTGGTCAACACACGTGCCAATGGGCAACACACGTCCACCCAAATGGGCTCGGGCCACTTTGCTGATGATGGCTTTGGAAAGGCAAGCTATTTTCGTAATCTTGAGATTGTAGACACCGACAATAGTCTTAGCTCGGTGCACAATATCTTAACACTGGCTGAGAACACCAATTGTTATGACATCAAGAGCTCCTATAGTAACGAATGGGGCACATATTTCTACTATGGTGGGCCAGGCAACAATCCTCAGTGCCCATAATGCATGATATCATATCATATTTAATATCTTCATCATGACGTACCTGGCTAGCTTTTCGTTCTAGCACTATTGTTTTGAGTTAGTTCACGTCCAAGTAATATCTTCGTGTTGTTGCATTCTTTGCTTGTACGTAATTATAGAATTATTGTTGTAGAGCCATTTCCATTCTTGTTTCTGCCTTCACTTTTTTGTTTTGTTTCCTTTGGAAGGGATCGAAGGAAAATGTATGTGTTCACGTTCTAGACTTGTAGTCAATAATTAAGCAATTAAGCAATTATTGAATGACTTTCATCTAGTAAATGTCAAGCTTAATTCTGTTTTTTTTTTCCTTCACTTTTATTTTTTCTTTCTTAAATATCCCATAGTTACAAGGAGTGCAATAATTGAATTGAGGATTATATGCTTGAGTTTAAAGGTTTAAATTTTTTTCACTCCCTTTATTTATCATAAATTCATAATCATATCAATTTTCCTAAATTTGCTAAAATTCATGTATTGTGGTAACAAATAAACTAAGGACCAGCCATTTGGATATATCCTCTCCCTCTCCGGTCTCCTTCCATCCTCTCTATCTCTCCATCATTTTCTCTCACCATCATTTTCTTATCATATATTTTTTTTTATTTCAATACTTTTGTTTGTTGTACCACAACAATGGGAGATTACATCATTAATTTGTTACATTATCACTTAACGACCGAATTGAAGGAAAAGAATAAAAACATTTGACAAAAAAAAAAAATCAACGGCGTTGATCAGTCACCAATAAATTTAAAGACCAAAATCTTAAATATCAAAATCTTCAAGAATTAAAAACAAAATTTACCAATAACTATATAAGTTGCTAGACTTTTTGAGTCCATAAAATATGAGTTACAGCACGGCATGGCTCCACCCTGCCCTCAAAGTTGAAACAGGCCTAGATCAAGCTATATGAGGAAATAGACTTTGCTATTTTCACATTCTTTTGTTAAGTTCACCACCAAATTTTCTAAAAACTATTTTTACAGAGTTACCCTTGACGGAATATATGCTATTGTTGTGATATAACTTTGCAATATACAATGAAAATACGTTTAGATGCGAATTGTATCAAAAATAACAAATATCTTTTTGTTGTGTACTTTGATTGTGTGGTTAATTATATAAGTTGTTTTTAAAAAAATGATATAAATTACCTTAATGACGATACAAGTTATCCTTTTTACGATAATCAAATAATTGTGATATAAATTACCTTTTTCAATTGAACCAATAATCTTTTTTATTATTAGTAATCTAAAACTAGTTTTTGTTAAGCATTTTGATTGGAAATTTATTTCCGTTGTGATAAAAAAATTGTGCTTTGTGAAAAAATTAACACAACGAAAATATTTTTCCATGTGACACAGTGCACAACAACAAAAAAAAGTTATTTATTCTTCAGTTTCACCCAACACATCGATCAGAGATGCAAAAACTGGGTCGACTCAAAATAAACACGGTATGCTGTATGGATTTCTTTCATAAATTTTGAGACGTAATTGATATATAAACATGATATATAAGCCGTAATAATTAAATTGACAGCTTAAGCTGACCAATCAAAGCAACATGAACAAGCATATACTTTTTTTTAAAAAAAAGAAGAATTTTGAACACCTATTTCCCCAGCATGCATATAACAAATCAATTACACCTGTATATATAACCATTGGTGCAACTTTTGATTATAACATTAAGGATAAAGATATATGAACACTCTATTTGATAGCTTAGGAGACAAAAGGATAGAAATTAAAGAGGGAAGTATAAATATAATATTGTGATCGATCAGAAGCAAGAAATAAAGAGCAATAATCTGAATGAGTGGTAAGTAGTAAAGGAACTAATTAGGGCTGGAACTTGTAATGTGCGTCGACTGCAACAGAGATGTCCCATGTGCATGTGAGTCCTTTTGGTATGGTAACAAGATCGCCAGCACCAAATTCTATAGGGTCATATGTTGAGTCTTTCGGGATAAACTTCACTCTCCCTCTCAACAAAAAATATGTCTCTTGTGCCTCTGTGTGTGACTCGTACTGTCCTGGAGCTCTTCCCCATCTATAACCAAAACAAAATCAACATTTATACATAGAGCAAATTAAGAATAAATAACACGTTGGAAGAAATTTAATCGCTCACTTTGTCCACGAAATAACACCCAACTCTAATAACCTTAGCTCTGTAGGTTTGCTTTCAACCGACATTGTTAGCTCTGGAGTTAAATGGAAGAAAACTGTAGTTAGGTCTGGAGATAGATG
This sequence comes from Glycine max, assembly GCF_000004515.6. Taxonomy (NCBI): domain Eukaryota; kingdom Viridiplantae; phylum Streptophyta; class Magnoliopsida; order Fabales; family Fabaceae; genus Glycine; species Glycine max. The sequence continues at coordinate 50,080,293 of NC_038255.2, read as the reverse complement.
AAAATAAAGTTTATTTGGCGTCATGTAATACCAAAGGTTGAACAGAGCTTTAGCTTTGGTCAGCTAAAGAAAAGATATGTGAAGAGCTTATGTCAAACCTCTATTTCTTAACTTTATATACTAACATAATACCCATAACATCTTATTCTTAGAAGATGAAATAAATATTAAAATAATCAAAATAGATTGATAATATCTTTAAATTTAACTGAATTATAAATAACAAACCCCCTAAAAACAAAATGAATTATTCTGTTTTAAATTGAAGATAATGTTTCAAATATTTCTCCTTAATTTTTCTTATATCTTTGAGACATCGGTTTAAATCTTTAGATGGGTTTCAAGTCCAATGTTGTTCTTTTTTGAATTTGCTTTCTTCTTTTTATTTTCGTTACAATTCTTTCTTGAGTGAACCATTTATCCTTTTTTGGTCAACTAGTATTTTAGGCCAGCTTTAATATCTAAATTTTATTATTTATAATTAATTATCATAAAAATTAAAAAAATATTCACATTGATCAATTAAAATGAATAAAAATAAATAAATAAATTATAAGAATAAATATTTATATAATAAAGTAAAAAATACAAATTATACATGAATTAAAAAAAGATAGAGATTGAAAAAGTTTGAAAAGATAAACCAACCTCTTTAGAAAAGAAGAAAATAAGAATTTGAATTTGAAAGATAAAATATAGATTTAAAATTAAATTGTAATATTCTGTTTTAACTTGTTAAACTGTAAACTATAAATCCAGGTTGGGAAAATCTTTAACAAAAAAGATGGTAATATTTGAAATTAAGTTCTGATATTCTGTTAAGATTTTATAAATTATTTAGTTGATATTTCCTTAAAAAAGCTAAGCATCTTAAACCTTTAACATTTTAATGGTCTAGATGTTTTCCGTCATAAAAAATTAGCACTTAAATTTAGTTTTAAAAATATATATAATTCCTATAAAAAAAAGCTTATGCCTGTCTCATGTTCATCATGTCCACAAACTCAGTTAGACTCTTGGCGTACAATATATTATTTTATTAAGCAAACATATTTTTAAACTAAAGCAAAATTAAAATTATGATAAACTAAAGCAAAATTAAAATTATGATAAAGGGTAAGTCACTTGTTAGTAAAGTCTTTAACTCAAGAGGAGATAATATTTGAAATTAGATGACAATATTCAGTTATGATTTTTTCTTTCTCAAAGTAATAATGGGGATGTAATATTTATATGAAAGTGGAGAAACAATTGTAAAATGTCATGCATGTGTATTTCTTGAATGAATTTACATTCTAGAATAACAAATTAAAAGGGTCTAGTCTCTATCTCTTTATTGTTTTTACAATAAAATCTTGTATATAATACACTTGGTAAACCAAATTCCAAATCATGGAAATGAAATGAGAATACTACTATTGATTGCACTTGTCACCCTCAATAGTCCATAGTCATCAATCTAAAGGCATAAACGAGTGTGGGTATAGATTCAACTTAACTTGAAGTTGCACCAGCAAGAAGGAACTGGGAAGACTAATAATGAATGAATTTTTTTGAGTTTTTTTAATAGTTAATTGAAAGATAAAATTTTGTAAAAAATAAAAAGATAGGTACTAGAGAAATTAGAAGAGAATTATTATGTACTACCAAACTAACCAATAAATCGATGTGTATTTACCTTTTATTATATAAATATTAAAATAAGAAGTTATTAGGCTTAATTTCATTTTATATACATTTTTTATCCAAAATTTCTATAATAAACTCGTAGTAATGACTAATGAACATTTATCTAATGAGGTCATTTCACTTTGTTTATATAATTTTTGGACTAAAATATATTTTCGATATTTAATAAATACATGAATTTTGTGTTTATTTATGATAAAACAACAATTTTGATTTTTGTTCTCAAAAAAGTGTCAAACACCAAAATCAAAATTGTTGTTTTATCAAAGAGCAAAAACAAAAAAAAAAATTATTAGAAAGCAAATACAAGATTTAGATATTTATTAGAAATCAAAAATATATTTTAACCTAATTTTTATATCGGATTTATGACCTTTGAAGATAAAATAGAAAGACTTAAGAGTGTACTAGTTCTTTAGGTTCTTTAGGAATCGTTCACTAAGTTTCATCAAACAACCTCTGTAGCAAAGTATTCAACATGATGATTTAGCTTTGGACAAAGAAGTAATTAAGGATTCTGTATCCCAAATTTAAAGGGCTCTTCACATTTGTCTCTTTTAGGAACTTCAAGAATAAAAGTAAGAAAAACAGGTACCATATTAAGTGCATATAATCAACAACACATTTAAAATGATATTTTAATCACTTATTCATAAAATTTACATGCACGCACATGCACAAACGTGCATTTCCATGAGTTCTTGTGATAATTTGTTATTACTGATCCAAGAAATCATTGCTAAATTTTATCGTTTAAAAAAAACATTATTAGGAAACAAACATAAAATTTAAATATTTATTATAGACCACAAATATATTTTAACTTAATTTTTTATCGTATCTCTGACCTATAAAGACAAAATAAAAGGATGTAAGAGTATAATAGTTCTTTAGGAATAGTTCACCAGGTTTCATCAAATAACCTTCATAACATAGTGGTAGTGCATTTGCTTTATAAATGAAGGGTCATGAGTTGGATCTCAATGGGGCTTCATTTGTCATTTTATTGTAAAATTTACATGCACCCAGGTGCATACACTAAAAATAAATCACCATTTTGTTTTTAAGATAAAAATGACATAATTCTCTTCTCTAGGATATATATCAAAAAGGGACAAAATCATATGATTCTGGTTATTTTCTTCTTGAGAAAGAAATAATTTTTTTCTCTTTTTAGTTTTTAAGATAAAAAATCACTATAATATATTAGAATTTAATTTAATTTTTAAATTAATACTAAAATTATGTTATTTATTTTTCTATTCATTCAAACATTAATATACTTTTCTATTTAATTAATTTTATCTATCTAAATAAAACATTTGTCATTTGATAATTTTTCAAACAACTAACTGGTTTAACAAGTTATACAACTTCAGATCCCTTTCTTAAAGATTGTAATTTACATCTTCCCCCAGCAAATCCTTGTCTTCAAATTGGCAATATACCAAATGGAATTGCGAAACAAAAAAGGATCCATTTCATATTCGGATATTCCTAGCAATTCATTTTTCCCATTCCAAGTCTGAAACTTTAGAGTCACCCTTTACTTGAAGATCATCTATGCCTCTGGATTGTTGATTAGTTATCTGGTCCCAACCCATAATGTGTGGCAGTGCAAACTGCATCAAAAGACAAATTAATAATTGACAAAGCTCTTAACAAGGTGCAAAATAATACTAAACAGTTTGTGGGGGGCGAGAACTGTTAGAATAAATGTAGAGATGAAAATGTAGTTAAAGTTTCATTGAATCAGCTACTGTGGCTTTCTACAACCTGTTTGGATGCCTGTGCCATAACCACAAAATATTAGAAAGAAGGAAACGAGAGAAAACTGAAAGTAACTAACTACTATCAATAGAATTAAAAAAAATGAATAAAACCAATCATCTAAGAAGGACTAGGGGTCATATATGTATAACTGGATCCAAAACCACTCAAGAAACAAGCGGGGACTCAGAAGTAAGAACTGGATCCTAGCTAGACATGGCAATGGGATGGGACGGGGACAGGTATTGTCTCCCCAATCCCCGATTACGACTCCCCAACAAGTCCTCATATCCGTACCTGACGTGTTAAAATTTATTATTCCATCCCCGTATCCGTTGGGATCGGGTATCCCCGACCCCATCCCATACCCGATTCAAATTAGAAAAATAATTTTTTTTGTAAAGAAAATATTAAAAATTTGATTTTAGAAAAAATAAATTGATTGTTAAACATTTAGTTTTAACTACTTATATATCAATAAATTTATTATAGCACATGTGTCTACAAAAATCGTTAAGAAAAAGATGTTAAATTATATAAAAATTCTAAAATAAAATTAACTAGTAATAAAAATTCTAGGTCTTTTGATTAAATTATGCAAAAATTATAAAAATTAAGTGACGGGACGAGTCCTAGTTCGGGGTCAGAACAGATGTAGTAATCTCATACCCGTACCCGTACCCGACTTTTGGTTATCGGGTAAAACCCAAACCCGAACTCATACCCAGTCAACTCAAGTATTACCCGTCAAAGTCGGAACGGATTCGGACGGATACCCACGGGTACGGGTTTTCTTGCCATGTCTAATCCTAGCCCCACAAATAAAGAAACTTAGCATGAATGCTCCTAGCTGCCTAATACAAACAGCTATTTTGAGAAATGAATTTAAAAAAAAAAACTGGCCAAGCAAAGAACTGGTGGTGAAGTGGTTTGAACCTTTCAAAAAGTTAATAATATTCAACCAGGTTTATTTAAGCAAAATAATGAACCGCTGACCAAAAAAAAACAAAAGCCAAATGATGAACCAGTTTCAAAATACAAAGGCTAACATATAAGCAAGGCATGATATGACTTGCCTCCCTCTTACTTTTCATGTATGGTGTACTCATTATCCTATGAGGAACTTGCAAATAAAACCTCCTCTTAGCTTTAATATATGTTGTATGTTTGACTGAGTGTCCAATGTGAGACTTCGAAGCATCAAGCAACACAATAGTTACCCTTTCAGCCTCTTTTTGCTTTAATGTTTTGTCATGTCGTATTTGTAGGATGATCATTATTTAACCTCTCATACTGGGTTTTTCTTTTCTTGCAGGCCATAGAATATGGTGTGCATGTGGGAGTGTATATGTTTGGTTCAACCAAGAATACCTTCACCAGTTTAATGACTAGAACAGTTTTATATATACTTATTTTAAGTTTTACTTATCTACAGTAAATTATGAATGAAATCAACACTATGACAGTTTTTTGCAGTGAACAAAATAACATATATTCAACTATATTTCAACCCTCACCTAAAAACAAAAGTGGGTGGTTGCCAACATGGTCACATGTGCAAAAAAAGTTCAAGAATGCTAATAAAAATGTCAAGAGAAACCCACCAGTCAGTCTGAAATTCTGAATTCTGGATCAGAAAGCTGATAAATTTAAAGGACCACAGGCATTTTTGTAATGTATTAACCAATGTTTCAAGACAAGAACTATGTTGATTAAAGATTAATGGAATAATAGGCATGCAGAAAGACAGGATAATTATTTTCTTTATCGGTTTATCACTTCAGCGCTCGAAAGAAAATTGTTGGCAAGATAACAGATAACCCTCTCCATTCTTATTTCATAAGTATTGCAAGCAGAAACTCATCAGTCCATAACTAGTGGAAGCTATAATATAATTAACGCAAACTTATGAGAAACTAAGCAGATAAAAGGCATACACTGCAAGCTGTCTTCATTACAGCAAACTCAGCAGTTGTGACAGGAACACTGAAGTAGTCATTGGTGTTTAACAGGTTGTTGACAACAGCTGTCAAAGAAGGAGCAATAATCAGAGAGAGAGAGTGGGGTGCACTGTGCAATATATAGTAAGCAGCACAAAAGGAGAAAAACTTAACAAAAAAAAAAAATCTTACTCAAAGACACAAAGTAGCCATTTGCATGAGGCTTAATTGATAAGCTCTTCCTTACTTGACCAGCATTACTGCAACATAAGGTGCTTACTAAACCATCACTAATCATCTTTGAAGTGGTATAAATATAAAAATAATTTCTAACTAATAGGTTAATCCAAGAGCCATGAAAACAACCTTGATAACATTGAAGGGTCATGAAAGAAATCACAGGAATCTTGAGCGCCCATTGTTATCAAAGAACCAACTTCAGTTGCTGAGAGAGCAAATCTCTACAAAAGGGTAATTACTCTAAGAGGAAGATAAAGGGACGTCAAAAGATTCTATGTATGTTTCCTCCTTGAATTACTAAATAGAACATCAGAAACAAGATATTAGGTCAACTTGACAATGCATTCTCTATTGCAAAAACGAGGGAAGGGGGACCTGTCACAACCCAGACAACTTTAACCATGCAAATGGAATAGCAAAAACAATTACTTGTCTTTTCTCCCAGTCATATTTGCGCTCTCCAATAGAATGCATGAAAGTCATCATGATTGAACCACGTCGATCAACTACAACAGTCCCAGACTGACAAGGGGAATTGATAAATATGATGTTTGGTTAATACAACACACAGACACACAAAAAGTCAGATTGAATAAATTTATTAAAAGAAAACCTCAATCTTACATTCAACTTAGTGAAAGTTGGAAGACAAGGGATCAACGAGAATGCAGCTTTGCCCTTGTAAACAGTATAAGGAGCAAATATTCGATCGGAAGCATATCCTGCAAGTTAATGGCAGGAAAACAGAAGTAAAGCTAATGCCTAGTTCAATGTCAGCCAAAAACAGGTAGCAAAAATATAAACACTTGTATAAAGCAATGCCTTTGGCAGCATAGTTATTTGTAGCAGTAGAAATGCCAGCTGAATGGCTAAGACGGTCTCCGACTTCAACTTTCCTAGAGGACAGCACTTCCAACAGCCTATGCCTGTCTCAAAATTGCAAAATTTAAATGCATCTCGTGATGTCATCAAAAGCATATGTTTATTTTGCATAAGCGTGATTCCATGTTAAAACAATATAATAAGCCTATGCCTTTTTTATAACCTTTTTCTTTTCTGTTCGGACAAGGTTGCGAAGAATAATGAATCGATTAGAAAGTAAGAAGTGATAGTGAAAGAAAAAAAGGTTGAAAGAAAGAGAAGGCGAGTAAATACCTGGAAGTGGAAGTGAGAGGGAGCATGCGAGATAGCTTGAACATTTTGGAAGGCTCTTTCTCTTCACTTGTGTGCTGTCTAACCACACCAAATGGGGTTTTATGTCTCACAGCTCTATTGCCCAATTCAAAATGGAAAATGCTCCCTTCTCGCCTTTCCCCAAACGACGCCGTTATCTAAATATTTTCTTTTGATAAAAAGAAAAAAACGTGATCACACCTGGCCCAGCCCAACCTCATTGTTCAATGGCCATGATTTTCACACTTCTTATTTTGACTTATTTTAAAATCTGTATTCTTATTTTTTAATTTATTATTTAAAGCTATTATATTTAAAAATTTATTTTCATATGACGGCTAAAAAAATTAAACATTAATCGACTAAAATCATGATCCTTAAAGTGAATAATATTTTTTTACTATTACATTCACACAACTATTTAATTATTTAGTACAAAATATAGTATTAATATAAGTTTTATATGAAAATAATTTAAAACTTAAACTTTATTTTTTTAATTTATTATATTTTTATAATATTATATGTTATCTTTTATAATATAATATATAAGATTAAATTTCATTTTTCATCAATTAAAATATGTACATTTATATAAGTTTATTTTTATTTTATATAGAGTGACTCAAATAGTAAATTAAAAAAATAAGGGATCGATTTGGTAAAATAGACAAAATAAAAGGATTAATTTTGTAATTAAGCCTTTTTTCTTTTTCCCATTTCTTAATTTTCCTTTTATAGAATTATTATTATGCTTCATGTAGATAAGTTGTTTTTTTTTGTTAAATTATTTTTTTTCCTCTAGCTTATTATTTAGGTTTGATTTGGTCATCTAATTTTTTTATCGATTTGATCATTTCATTTCAATTAAACTAACTACATCATGAAATATGCATTTTGTAATGGTTTAAAATCATTTAGTGATGGTTTTAAACCATCACAAATTACGATTTTTTAATACCGTCGATCCAATTTATGTAGTAGGGTCAAATTGAATCATTTTTTAAAATTAGAATACCAAATTGAATCTCAAAAGCTAGAGGACCAAATTAAATCTAAAAAATAAAATAGAGGATCAAAAACTAATTTAATATATTTTATTTTAAAAAATATTTAATGCGATATTTTTGTAAGAAAAAACAAGTTTCTATTTTGTTACATTTTTATACAAAATTAAAATTAATTTTTTTACACCACCCAACCTATAACTCTTGGAAAACTATAGGATAAGTAGTCACTTTTGTCCTGTGTATTTCACTGACAAATGCGTTCCTTAAAAATAAAAATATAAAATTTAGTTCCCGAAAATGTAAAAAGTGCAACAAATATATCCAACGGTTAATTTTCGTTTGTCACCGTTAATAAAATAATTTACGTGGTAGAGAGAGACAAATTTGTCAAAATAATTGTCAATGTGATCATGATGACTAGATTGAATGGAAATGTCAGTAAGATATCATTTTTTGACGTAAATGTTAATAATTTTTTGTTAGACAAAAATGCCAATATTTTTTTTATTGGAGAAAAATGTCAGTAATTTTTTGTTGGATCTAAATATCAATATGTTTATATTGGACTAATTTGTTACATTTGAAATTTCATTTCATTTAAGGGTAAAATATAATTTCAGGGTGAATTTTTGTCATTTTTTATCGTTATAAGCATAATATTATAAGGATCACTTAAAATATATATTGGCAAACATAATTTCAAATAAATAGTGATGATAATATTGATTATCAACCATAATTTGTTTGTCACAGTAGAAATTTTCCAAGATAAATATTGTAACAGTGTATCAATCATTATAAAATTTTTCAAATTATAATAATTAGTCACGATCTACTATAACTAAAAGATAAATATATCTCATATTTCATTTTTTTAAATCTTGAATGTTTTATTAACGGTGACAAAAAAAATCAACAGTCGAATATATTTGTCGCAATTTTTACACTTTCGGGAATTACATTTTGTATTTTCATATTTCAGGGATATATTTATCAACGAATTATACATTCAATGACAAAAAATAATTATTTACCCAAAACTATATAAACGAATAATACCCCAGGGTTCGAACATTGTTTGATCTCTATCATTGATATTAACATCATTAAAAGCATTATCATTATATTAAGTTAATATTATCAAATAATAAAGAATTAACACTGCATTAGAAATTATAATTTTTTTTATAAGTATAATTTTGGATTGACTCAATTTATATTCAAAATTAAGTTTGACCCAACTCAATTAGATCATAATATATATATTATATATTATTACACAACAATATATTTAACGAGTGTAACTAAATTTGTAATGCACGTTGAGTTTGTATAAAAAAGATTTGGATTCGATATTGTAAAGTACATATCTCGGGAGGGAAAAATAACTTGAAATATGACTAAGCTATGCATCAAGAATTAGTTTCATGACCAACTCAAGATATCGAAACTTGTGAGATATCTTAGGATTCTATCAATGAACAAATATTCTAATTATAGTGATTAAAAATAACTATAGAAGTAAGAAAAATAGATTAAATTTATATGTCCTTAAAAAAAAGATTAGATTTATATAAAATGTATCTTATTTACGGGGCAAATGTTTAATGATGTGTTTGGTCTCACATGTCATGAGTGTTTTTAATTTTTAAAAACAAATAATTATAATTATAATTTTTTAGGGGATTATAATTATAGTTATACATTCCAAAAATACAACATGCAAAACTTAAACCTTATTTTATTCAAGAGTTGAGATTAGAATATTTATTTATCTTAAAAAAGTTAAAAATATTTATTTAAATCATTCAACATTTACTTATCATTAATTTTTTTATGAGGTAAAATTTTTAAATATTTAAAACACACATACTTATTAACAAGTTATCTGTTGGAGTGATATTAATGTGGGTCTCATTAAGAATGTGATTAGTGAGAAAAATTTCATTAATCTTGATAACACTAATGTCATGAGATGATCCAAGAAAAATATAAATTATTTTATTTTAATTTAATAAGTTTATTTATATTACAATATTTAAAAATATAATTAATGTTAAATAAACTAATATCATAAAATAAAAAACATATCCACAAGAACGCACTGATTTAATGGAAACTTATTTTATACTACATGTAATGGATTTATTTTTTGGGGTTTACAATAAATTATAGAAAATTAGAAATGATATGGTAATTTTATTTGGTTTGGTTCCCCGAACGATCCCATTCTCTCTATTTTCTTTCGACTGGTATCGGGTACAGGCTTGTAGTTTCTTCTTCGTGGATCCATTCAGATCGCATCCAATCCAAACAACGATGTGTTGCATTTGTTTTTCACGATGCTGAACTTGAAGCCGCGCTTCTTCTAATCCACTCAGTTATCACACGACGACTCATTCCGTACACTTCACACTCTCGTCAACAATGGCCGATGTCGCCGGAGCCACAGTGGTGCGAACCCGTCACCTTTCTTTTCAATTGCACTTCAGCTGAAACGATTCTAGTTCCCAGTTTCAGTCAATTGTCATCACCACTTTTTCATTTCTCTCTCTCTTTTTTTTATCTTTTGCTCATTCGGCTCTCTGCAGAGTCCCTCCATCGGGGAAACCAACGATGCGCAGAAGAATGTGTTCGATTTGGGAGCGTTTGTTGGAGACCTAACTTTGGAAGATGATCCAAGCAGGTCTTCTTCACTTTCTACTAAGTTTATTTCCAGTTCGTGCACTTTTGAGCATGCAACTTTTGAATCAAGATTATATTACTAGTTGTTGATTTTGCAGCGATGATATATCGTTGGAAGGACTAGAACAGGAACTAGAAGAGTGTAAGAACAATGATGTGAGTGACTTTGCCGTTGTTGTGTTGAAAACGCTGCTATTGAAATGGATCAGCGTGTATTAAGTTATTATGTTGCTTTGTTCTGTGTAGGTAGTTGCAAATATACTTTCTAAAGGTACCAAACTTAGGGATTATACAAAAGGAGTTGAGAACGATTTGCGCAAAGTTGAATTGGATTCAATTCAGGTTTGTGGTCAATTTTCTGAAAATTTTAACAGCTCCTCCATTTTATTTTGCTTATCCTGGTTATTATGAATATCTGATTAAAGTGTGGTTGGTTGTACTCAGCTAATGCTTTTGCTTTTGCTTGATTTGATGATTAGTTTCCTATTCCCTTTTTTGCAGGATTATATTAAAGAAAGTGATAATCTAGTTTCTCTTCATGATCAAATTCATGATTGTGATAGTATCCTATCACAGATGGAAACTCTTCTAAGTGGATTTCAGGTATGATTTTGGCCAAGTAAGTTTTATCTTGAAGCTTGAATTTGACACTTCAATTTTCCTCTCTTTTTATGAAGACTTATCCCCATGAGAATTATTAGATTCACTCTGCAATGCTGAAATACTTGTTGACCTATATTTCATCTTTAATAGTCATGTAACTAAAACCATGTACGTTCATAGAATACCTTCAATAATTTGAAGGATTTAATAAAAAATTTGGATTACATTTTTCTTGTATATATTGAATATTAAATCATGAAATCTTTCTTATTTTTTATCAGGCTGAAATTGGTTCCATTAGTTCGGACATAAAGATTCTCCAAGAGAAGTCTATGGATATGAGTTTGAGACTTAAGAATCGCAAGGTATGAATGTTTAATTTAGACAAAAAAAATTCAAAGTTGTTCATAAATTGTACCACCCTTTTTGCCTTTGCTTAATAATAATACAACCAAAGCAAAATGACTAGTATTGTGTAACTTACTATCCTTTTTGATCTGGGAAGCAACCTGCATCAGAAGGCTGTTTACACTTAACAATTGGATTTCTTTTAATGTTTATCACATGCTCTTTCTCCATTTTCATCTTTTATATCTACTTGTGTTGATATTTGTCTTGTTTCATCCAACAGGTGGCTGAATCCAAATTGGCTAAGTTTGTGGAGGACATAATAGTCCCTCCAAGGATGGTTGACGTTCTTGTTGATGGAGAGGTATATATATTTTTTTCATGACCTACTTCTCTCCACCAATATTGCATAAGTTGCTTTTGGTGGTGTGGAAAATATTTAATCTTTTCCTATAGTATTATACTATTTTGCTTGCATTTTACATACATTTCAGTTTTCATGACTTCAAAACCAACATTCTAATTGAGGATCTCAGGTGCTTTGTTTGTGACTTTGATTGTTCACACCATCGGTCACGTCTTGTTTATGATGTTATAGACTCAATATCTTATTTTTTACTTATCTAGACATTGGTAGCCATGGAAACATTTATAAAATGTATAATGATTATATTGAATTTGAGAATAATGTCTAGATTGACAGTTTATATTTTCCGCTGAGATACATCTTCTGGATCTTCTTTGATGTTTTTGCCTAGAGTTAGTTTATTTCAATTTAATCATCCTGGTCTATGTTTTGATTTTCATTTAGATCACTTGGTTCTTAATGTGTATAGTTTTCATTATATATTACATGTTACCATTATATTCCCTTTTAATTAGACTTGTACTCTTTGGACTTCTTTTCAGGTCAATGAGGAATATATGAGAACTATTGAGGTTCTCAGTAAAAAACTGAAGTTTGTAGAAGTAGATCCAATGGTTAAAGCTTCAAAAGCTCTAAAAGATGTCCAACCTGAGCTTGAAAAGCTCAGGCAGAAAGCAGTTTCAAAGGTTATTGATGCCTAAAATAATAAGAATAATATTTTTTTCTTGCTGATTTTTCTTTTTATTTGGTTGACCATTTAATAGGTAAAAAAATAATCATCATGACTTTCCATCTGCAGGTGTTTGACTTTATTGTTCAGAAACTTTATGCACTGAGAAAGCCCAAAACAAATATCCAAATACTTCAACAAAGTGTCCTTTTAAAATACAAGTGAGTTTTTCTTATTGTTTCTTAGATCATAGTAGTTTGCTATGGTGGTGTTTTCTTGAGACTTGAGAGTTGAGATAAGTGAAAATATAATTATTTCATTCTGAAACCTGTGTTTCTGGATATCTGTATTTTATGGATTTGGTTACCATTTGAATGGAATGATTTTATTCTTTGTATTACCTTTTAATATCCTGAATTTAACGGATTATTTGATAATTAACCCTTTCCTTTTCTTCAAAATCTATTGGCAACATTTGCTCATGTTTTTTATTTGGATTTGGATGAAATGGAACTCGCTGTTGGTTTTGGCATTTGGTTGAATTGCTATATCACATTTTTTTTGCTATGAAGCTGATTTGTGCTTCATAAGCCACTCCTTGACAGTTTATTCAAAGTCCAATTAATAATTTTTTCTAGCATGTAATTGCATCTACTTGATAACAGCTACAAACTTTGTTTTAAATGTGTCTCTCTTGGATAATTAGATGGTATTCGAGCAAATCTCCTCTTTGACTAAATATTATTTTGTTTAAATTGGTGTGTATTTCAGTCTTTCTTGCACAGTGCCCACTGGCAGCTAATTCATTAGAGCCTTTGGTAATAAACAGAACTGTTAATCTTGAAGAATCTATTTGCTAAGTATTCAATTAAATGTTTTGGTTGCCTGCCAACATTGGAAGGCTGTGAAATATACCAATCTATACTTCACTTTCTTGCCCCCGGCCCCCCTCTCCTTTAAATTATGGAATCACTTTGGTAATGTTGTGTGCTTTTGGTTCTCTATTAATCTAATGAATGAAAGTATACATGTGTAGGTATGTTGTTTCCTTCCTCAAGGAACATGGCAAGGAAATATATAATGAAGTTCATGCAGCATACATTGATACGATGAACAAGGTAACTGTTAAAATTAGAATCTTGAATCAATATTGCTATCAGGAGTAGAAAAGGTTTGGTTGCTTTTGATGTACTTATCTTTGTTTATAATCTTGATCCACAGCATCTGTTTCAAAGTATATTGAACCTTAGATGAACATCATGGCCCATGTGTCTTCAAGAGAGTTTTTTTGTTTGATAAGTTTAGTTTAGTATTTTGAAACCTAAGCCTCCTTTAAATTTGTAATCTGATGACGAAAACCTTGTTTTGTATGATTATGATACTACCTAAATCTAGGTTCAATAATGAAGGAAGCCAAAGCCCACCACACCAAAAATACATAAAATATTTTTTCTTAAATGCAGTTTAAAATGAGACATGGATATGATAGCATTGGAGACTTTATGTAGCTCTGCTTTGGCCTGACAAGGACAACTACTGTATGGAAGATGTTAATGGTTCTAGGTTGATAATCAAGTGTCTTTGATGCTATACCTGATTAGTCTATTGTTAATCTTCACAGATTTGTAGTTCTAAATCATTAATTTGCATAAAAGACTTTGTTTTGGGTTGTATTTGCTGAAATTTGCATAATTAGGCACTTGTCCAATAAACTCTTGTCAAATGAGAGCTTATTCATAAGTCTGATTGTAAAGCTTACTAGTTTCTCCATGAAACTTACTGAAATAAACTAAAAAGAGCCCATGGGAAGGCCATAAGCAACTTCAACAAGCCCAAATAAGCCCTTCACAATCCACACTGGGATAGTTTTAGATAGAATTATAGAAACAGTAAAATTGAAGATAATTTTAAGAAATAAGCTAATGCTGTTGAATGTTTGCAGGTTCTTAGTGCTCATTTCCGTGCTTATATACAAGCATTGGAGAAACTACAATTGGATATAGCAACATATAATGATTTAATTGGTGTAGAGACTAGAAGCAGTGGCCTATTCATAAGAGCAAGGGAACCACTGAAGAATCGATCTGCTGTATTTGCTCTTGGGGATAGGATTAATATATTGAAGGTATAACCCTGTCCAGGAAAAAATAAGGAAATTCATGCAATGTGATTCTCTTTATGACTACTAATCAAATTGGCCTAGAAATCCATGTGTTTATTTAATTTAGTTATATTTTTATTGATGTCAATAGCTTCCTTCAAGGAGTGAAGGTCAATTTTAAAACTAGGAAAAACAATTGTTAGAAAAGAAATACATATTTTTATTTTAGCAAGTTGTGTTTTGAAGATTTAGGGACCTATTACTAATTTTATAAAGCAATAATGATTAGTTAGACGTTACTTTGATTCAACAAATAAATAGATTCATACTAGAAATCACGTTTTGTTAAGATATCCCATATTGACAAGGAACATAGTTAAAATACTCTATATAATGCTTTGGCAACCCTCTCCCTTCTTAAGCTAGCTTTTGGGTTTGAGTTATATTTAGTCCATTTCTAATATGATATTAGAGTCTATCCAATTTTTATTTTGGGTCGCTCATTGATGTCCAGTCTTGCTAATTTCATCTTCCTAATGCTAAGGAGTGGGGGTAAGATATCTCATTTCTAATATGGTATCAGAGTACACTTGTTCCTTTGTTGTAATATTAAGTCATTCTTGAGCTTTGCATGGTTTAATAGGAATTGATATATTATTAGGCGACTCTGCACAGATTTTACAGACTTTTGGATAACTGCGTCATATTTGACTGTACATTAATTGTTCTACTGTTAACAGGATATTGATGAACCTGCATTAATTCCTCATATAGCTGAAGCCAGCTCCAATAAATATCCATATGAGGTCCTATTCAGGAGCTTGCAGAAGCTGCTGATGGATACTGCTACTTCAGAGTACTCTAAAAGTTCACTATGTCATGTCATGTTGTCATAGCATAAAGTCACTATTAAGCATATTGACATTATTTTCATTCATATGCAGATATAATTTCTGTGATGATTTCTTTGGAGAAGAATCTATATTTTATGAAATTTTTTCAGGTATTTTTTATGGACTGTCTTGATTATTTTGAGGAATTTTTCACTTAAAATTAAACAAATAGTATACATAAGGAGGACTTTTAGCTTATTGATATGTGAGGTGAACATTGTTGGATTCATTGTCACCTTGATGAGAACTTAGTTATTGTGAGAAATAAGATGATCATACAAGGAAAGAAGACCAGGAATATTCATATTGGATAGAAAGTTGGAGTGACATCTAGTGAGGAAAAGGAGGTAAAATAGCATCTAATATGGTTTGGGCATTGTGAGAAGAAGACTGCTAAAGGCCCTAGTTATAAGAATTGGTAGATGATGGATAGCCTAATAATTTGGGGTAGAGCTAGATCAAGAAAGAAACTAAATGAAACCATTCAGAAGGATTTGGAATTTAATGATCTCTTCGAAGAATTAGTTATAATGGTTTGAATTCGATTCATATAGCCACCCTACCTTCTGGAAAACGGCTTTGGTGGCGGTTGCTGTAATGATTTGAATTTGAATCAAGAAAGTATATTTGTTAAATTCATTGTGGTATATATTGTATATTATATATTCTAATTATACGAACACCACTAGATCACTTCAGTGTTGAATTCCATTTCATCTCAGAATTGGGTTTTCAAGCAGACCCTTATTATTTGCTCTTTGGTATTTTCAGGTCCATTTGGTGTCATTGATGAGCACTTCAATTCTATACTTCCAAATTGTTATGATGCTATAGGTCTCATGCTTATGATTCGAATAATACACAAGCATCAGGTAATGTTTTACTCTGATTTTGATCTTTGGGTGAAAAGAACATGTCTAAGCAAAAACCATAGTGATGCTAATTAAGACAGTTCTAGCCTAAGTATGTGTCATCTCAATGGATGATTCTTAACAGTTATAGCATTTTATTCCAAGTTCCAAGAATCTAATTCTGAATCTTAACCCCCTCCTGAAATTCTCAAAGGTTGTGTTTGGAATTAAAGAGTTAGAAATAATTTGATTTGATTTATGAATTAATTCTTATGTTTGAAATTCATTATATAAAAAGGGATTTGAATTTATTTACAAATCAGATTCCATGTTTGGAACACATTAAAGATAAATTGAGTTGACTTTATGTTAGAAGTTTACATAAAATAGGTTAAATCAATTTCAACAATTAAAATTAAAATTAAGTCAAATCCAACCAAATTTGAGTGGATTTCTATTTGCACACAACTATTGAAAAGGGATTTCCAAATGAAATCAATTTTTATATCATATCTATATAATCAAAGGATTTCATTTTTAAATCAAATCAATTCTTAAAATATTTGATTCCAAACAGACTGAGAGAGAATTCACTTAACAGTTGGGGGGCTTGGAACATCATTTAGGAAGGAACTACCATATGAATGAATAATGTCAAAATGATCCATGCAACATCATGAATATATTGATGACTCTCTGCTCTTGAACTTTTTTAGCACATAAAACATATGCAGACATAGAACTTTGTTAGAAGCATATAGCAATCAACATAAAAAATTGTAGTGCGCGGCATGTTTTAGCAGATGTACTTGGTGCATTTGAATATATTTCACCTTTACAATCAGCTTGCTACTGACTTTTTCAATTTCAGCTCATCATGTCTCGGAGACGGATTCCATGCTTGGATTCATATTTAGACAAGGTCAGTTTTCTATGCAATGGTTATAGACTTATTTACACTAGATTAGTCTTTTCTTGAGAGTGTTTAGGAATAGCTTTAGTACATGCTTTGAGCTGTGAGTCTAGCTCCATTCACTATAAGGTATTAAAGTCACTTGGATGTAATTCTTGTCGAAATAACAAGAGATAAAAGAGAAAAAGTAAAATATGATTGACATTCTTTGATGACCGGAAAACTCAAACCTGACCAGATTTTCTCCTTGTTTTCATTTGGGATAATGTTCATCGACATTTTTTTTGTATAATATGTTGATGGCTTCCTAACCCTTTGCCCACTTTGAAGTGTGACTGAATTTGCTTTATGACAGCACTAGGTTTTCCAACTTTATTTTCTGCTACATAATGTAAATGACATTTTTGTACAATATATAGAAAATTTATTTATTTGGCAAATATCACAAAGCAGAGTGTGGAGGATATTTATTTTACTTTTTTTTTTTTCCTGAATCCCCGGTCCTCCAATTCATCTTCCTTCTCACCCTTTTCTTTATTACCTCTTCTATTTATATACACATTCTTGGTTTTCTGATATCCCTCTTACTTGCATCTGGCTCATAGTTGGAAGTTACCTTTGGATTTATATGGACTGGGTGCTAATAAGATAATGTGTCTGTATATCATATAGAATTTACTACTATTGATCCCTGATGAAGCTAATTTTATTTTGGGCAGGTCAATATATCCTTGTGGCCTCGATTTAAATTGGTATTTGACATGCACCTCAACAGCTTGCGTAATGCAAATGTGAAGACATTATGGGAAGATGACGTTCATCCTCACTATGTCATGAGGCGTTATGCTGAGTTTACTGCTTCGCTTATCCATTTAAACGCTGAATGTGGAGATGGTCAGGTTAGTATGATAAAAGTTAGAGTCATCCAAGTTCTCTTTTGTAAAATTCTAATATAATCTATCCTCTGATCAATTGCAGCTTGATTTGAATTTGGAACGACTTAGAATGGCTGTTGATGACTTATTTATCAAGCTTGCGAAGAACTTCCCAAAACCAAAATCACAAACTGTGTTTCTTATAAACAATTATGATATGACAATTACTGTTCTGAAGGTAGGAATCTTTAAAATAACAGTTTTAAAGTATAGCTATATCTGCATCAATCAATGGAAAGGTCAAGGGTTTGCAATGTGGTTTTCATAACCAGATAGGTTGTTCTCTGACTTTTGACAACTAAAGTTTTCCCACTGGCTTGATTACAGGAAGCAGGTCCTGAAGGTGGGAAAATTCAAATGCACTTTGAGGAACTGCTAAAGAGCAATACAACAATATTTGTGGTAACCACAATCAATTTCTTGTATATACAGTTTCAATACAATGATAAGTTTGTATTTTGATGGTTTCAGGAAGAAATGTGCACATGAATTTTCTGTTGCTATATATTCACATTCTTGTTTCTTTTGCCATATAATGTTCACATCTAAGACCCGCCTAGAAAATTGTAGTGTTTCAAGTCCTAAACTTGAGATAATGACTTTCAAATAACACTAGCATGCTGAGTCTCTCCACCATTCAATTCATGAGAACTCAATTTGTTACTTGTGAAAGGAAGTGGAAACCATTTAGGCAGATAAGACCTCAGAAATGATGACTATGATCTCCAACTTGGAGAAAGGACCTACAATAGTTATAAATATAACAAGTGGTTTAAATTAGAAAAAGGGGAAAGGGTGCCTATAAATTATACTAGGCAAAGAAATATATAATTTTCCCGCTTGTTCTCACGTGTGGTTGTCCTCACTGTTCTCTTCATCCCTTGTAGGAAGAACTGCTTCAAGAACATTTTAATGATTTAATCAAGTTTGTAAAGTCCAAAGCCTGTAAGTATCATAACAATGACACATTGTTTTCTTTCTTTTTTCTATTTTGAAAAATGTGGGCTTGATTGTGTGTAATTTATCAGCCGAGGACCCAACATCAAGTCCGGATAAGCCCATAACTGTTGCGGAAGTCGAGCCACTAGTGAAGGATTTTGCGAGTAGGTGGAAGGCTGCAATAGAGCTGATGCATAAAGACGTTATTACTTCTTTCAGCAACTTCTTGTGTGGTATGGAGATTTTAAGGGCTGCCTTGACTCAATTGTTGCTTTATTACACAAGACTCTCGGATTGCATTAAGAGAATCGTCGGTGGATCTGCATTGAACAAGGATCTTGTTTCCATATCTTCAATCATGTATGAAATTAGGAAATACTCGCGGACTTTCTGATTTGTCGAGGATGTCATAGTTATTTACCGGATCTAATTCACAATGAATGCTATTCCATGTAGTATTATGCCAAAAAACAACTCTCTTGGATCCTGTATGTAAATGAAAAGATAGTTTGCTTCTTTCGGGAAACCCAAATAAGTGAGCTTTTTTTTGTGCAACCTATTTGGGAATTACAAAAGTACAAGTAAAAGAGAAAGCACACTGTTGTTGTATAATGGAAGACACATCAGTTGTTCATGTTTGTTTTTTTCTTATATATATTTTGAGTAATTTCTTGTAGACTTTTTTATCAAACCATGATTTAAGCATTCTCTACAGATAGCCAATGACACTAGATGCAATAATAATAGTGAAATCCATGAATTCACAGAATATGAAGATGCATGCCAATGTATCAATACATGCCGTTATTACTCTGCCTTCGTCACCCTCAAAAGACTTTCAGTAGGCAGGGGTTTTTTGGTGTTAGCATTCGAGTGGCCGAATAATCATAAAGCAAAAGCATTTGCTCTATTTTGATCAGTGGCAGCCCTATTGCTATTAACCATCATATAATCAGGGAGAAAAGAACGCTGTAAATAATGTTTTTATAATTTTTTGGGTACATTATATTGGATGGAAGGAAGAGTGAAAAGGAGAAAAACTAATGACGGGCCAAGGCGATGATGAAAATATAAAAGCTGTGTCGGAACAAAAATATAATTCTTTTTTTGGAGGGGAGGGATATATGAAAGTTATCACTTTCATTTATAATATATTTAAATTTCATATTACAATTTAAAGAATATTTAATTTTGATAGATTTGATGAGTTCAACCTGTTTTGACCTAAGCCAAGATAAAAAAGAAAAAAAAAAAACGGCATGAAATAAACAGACACAGAAGGCAAAATATGTTGAATTCATCAAAACTAAACAAAAAATGGTAGGTTCATTCAACAGAAATTAAGCTGTCCTTCCATCTCAGTGTATGAAAAGTTGAAAGCCGAATTCTCCGATCTGCAAATCAAATACAATGACCTTTTAGCAGCACACCACAAAACCTGCAAAGAGGTGCCTTTTTTTACTTTTACTTTTTACTCAGCAAGACTGTTTGTTTACTGTAAATATTTGTAGTTAAAATACAGTCTGTGATAAGTTGACGAGAGAATTTTCATCGGAGAAGTTTATTCAGACAAGTACTTGAAGCTTATCTACTGTTGCAAAACGATTGTGGGTTCTAGATGACAGGTGAAATAAATATATTTTTAAAGCATGTGATGAAAGTGGGATCCTTGATTAGCCACAAGATTATGGACTTGAAAATGTTGGTTATGATGGATTAATGTCTTGTGTGGTTAGGGAACTTGGCTATGTTTAGGGGGTTTGGGCATTGGAAGGTAATGTATCATAGGAAAAAGGCTATGGACCTGCATAGAAGGGAAGGAGATTGGGGACTGACAGAGGAGAAGGAAGCAGAACATCAGCCAATCATTATCTCTGCTTGATAATGTATCATGGATTTTTTGTGGCCACAAAATGTGTGGCATGTCTAACAAGAATGTGAGAAGTGATAAGAGTTCATTTTAGTCATATTACCATCGATGGAGTGAATGGATATTGGATAGTCAAGATTGTTTTACTTAAAACTAATTTTGACCATCCACTTTGATTGTATGATCAAGATTAGCAGATCCTCTCATCACTCACATGTTACCCTTCTTATATATACGGACAAGCAAGATTAACAGTTACTTAAAGTCGCATAACCTTTTCAAAAAGTTGTGATTTTGTGTTTTAATTTTCATAATTTATAATAAGATATAATGGTCAATATTTGTCCATCTAAATTTCACATATAAAAGGCCCTCTCCCTTGATACGCGTCTAATACACATGATGGCATACGCATGCATGTACACATTTGCTTGTCAAGTCAAAATTTATCAGGATTGGAGGAATGTGATATGTTGGTTATTGTGGGTTCCCTCACATAGGAGTAAAATGGATACAAATGATTCTACAAAATCTTGCCTTCTATTAGATGTATTCTTAAATATGTTAACTTTCTATATAATGATTGATCACCATATAAGTGGATTGTGACTCTAGCAAACTTGCAAATCCTAGTATCACTAATCTAGGGAGAGTTCTACCGATCCAATTTTCTAGTTTGATGGATGCTAGGGTTTATTCAATGTGTACCATACTGTTTCACAGTTAGAAGAAATGAAAAGCTCGCATGCCTTGGCAGCGGCATCTACGAAGGAAACAACTGATAGTGAATCTCCTAAAGATGGGCTCTAAAGCTTCTGCATTGAAACTTGCAATTCTTGGAGGTCCATACAGGTGTATTTAACCTGGTTTGCAATTTTTCCAATGTTTTCTTCTTCTTCTTCTTTTTTTCAGTGGGGGTAGTGGTGACTACTGATTGTGAAAAATACTTCTGGAAATTTGGTTTTTAACCAAACTCAAACGGTATCATGTAATTCATGTATTTGACATCACCTTCTGGTGTAAAATTATCATTTTTGTTGTTGGGGAGTGACTATTGGTTGATTTTGGTAATGTTTTGTTTTGTAATTTTGTTCACTGTTCCTTGTCTTTGGTGGATTCTGTTGTAACTTGTAATCACTTCTTCCTTTTACTTAAGCTGTGATTTATATTGGTAAAATGGTGTTGATTTCTTATCAAGTTATTCTGATATGTAACAGAATTGCAATGGAATGGATTTTCAAGTTTCAATGATATTTTTAAGTTTTTGCCTGTTTTAGTTTCTTCACTTGCGCAAAAACTAGGCAGAAGAAAGTGCGAACCACCAGTTTATGGTCTAAGCGGTCATAACCCTCGACCCTCTTAATGCATAATATTCTACCCCCTCTAATGTCATATGCTCCTTGATCCTGGAGGAAATGATAAGTCTAATTAAACATTTTGCCACGTTTGATGTTTTCTTCTCTCGGGGAGCAAAAAATATCTAATTTATGTTACGGCAAATCTTAAAAATCACGTAACCTTCCTAATGCCACTGCTAAACTTGTTATAACAGTGAGTGACAGCACTTAGTTCAGCTTATTTTTATCATTTTTGTGAGAGAGCTTTTGGAAAACAAATGATTATGAAGTTTTCAAGATAGGTGTTTGGTGTTTTCTAATTATGAAGTTAATATTCCTTTCAATTCAAATTATCCGTCTTTTTTATTAAATAATAGTATAGTTCAAGAAAGTGGAGTATTTTTTAACAACACCTTTAGATGCTTAACTAATTTATAATTACACTAATTGTTTAAATAAGAATATTTTAGTTAAAAAAAGTTATTTTTGTCGTAATAACTTGTGCAATAAATAAATTTTTAACATGTATGTATTATTTTAAACAATAGATCTTTTAAAATGAAGAGAGAATTTGTGTGATGGCTATTCTTGTCTTTCCATTTTCTGAAAGTAAATCGCCATTTACCCCATTCTCAGTTACCATGTTAATGCGGCGGGGAAAAAAATAACTTTATCATGTTTGAATTGAGGCTTTGTTTAACTTAGTAGCAATGTTTAAAAAAATAATAATCTAAACCATTTAACTTTTGAGTAATGATTCAAATGGTTCAGATAATAAATTGTAATGAAATGGTTGAATTATAACTACTAAATAAAAGGTTCAAATGGCCTTTTAGTTTTACGCGTAAAGGTTAATTTAAATTTGGTGATTATAAGAAAATGGTCCAGGTGTGATTACTTGGAAGAACTCTGATGTTCATGTCTATTAATACCTCGTCCTAGAGACCTTACGTTATACCAACTCCTCCCAGAATGTCACATGATGCACAATTAACATAGTATTCTCACTCATTGATGTTTCCCCATTCACAAACCCAATAGCACAACCTAACAAAATTCCACATCCAATCTTGGCTTCTAGATGGATGACCGTTGCAAAACTTTAAAGATTTTGCATAAAGTCAAGAGTTCCAAAACCTTTCTCCCATAATAATAATAATAGTAGTAGTACATAAAGTGATGGTTTGACTTGTCATAAAATGACCTTGGTATTAGTCACTAGATATGAAAAAAAATGATTTATCCCGAATTACCAAAGGAAAAAAAATGATTTATCCAGCATTTTTTATAGGAGCCAAATTGAATATAAACATCATATAAGAGACTTGATTAAAAATAAATGTTAAGTATACAAACCAAAATAAAAATTTAATCATGCAAGTTATTGTCATGCTAGTTTATGTCATACATATATGGTCTATTTCAAAGAATAGAAGCCAAGATGAGAGAATGAAGAATAACATAAAAGTGTGTAATTTATTTTCGTTCTGTCATTTAGTTTTACAATGAGAAAAAATTGACACCTTAAAGTTAAAAGTACTTGGGATGCTTATTTTTTATGTCATTTTGTATACATTTTTTTTCCTTTTACTTTAAAAAAATAACTTTTTTCCCTTTATTTTATTTTTTCCCCAAAAACTTACCAATCATCTCACTTTCTACTAAATTTATTTTCTTCCATTTTACTTTCTTTCTTAAGCCAAACATACCTGTGTTGATTATATTATTCATGTAAAACATACATCCTATTATCATCTCTAGAAAAAAATTCAAAAGTTTTAAAATGCAAAGAAAATAAATACTCTTATAAATTAATGTGACAATAATATTTATATTATGATCTTTTTTACATCATTTCAAATTAAGAAAAAAATTTATAATTATGCATATATATTATATTAAAAAAAGTTAAAATGTCTATAAGAACTGCTGTGTTCAAAAAATTTAACGTGAATCTCTCTCTAATTATAACTTTTTAAAAATCTATTTGTTTAAATTAAAAAAACACATGTAAGGATTAAGAGTTAAGTTAAAATTGTAATCCAATTATAATTAAACAGAAAATAAGAAAGAGAAATTTGTTTTAGTCAAATGAAAGGAAAAATCTTCTATTTGTGTGGAGAGGAAAGAGAAATGTTTGTCCTTTGTCGTGTATATTAGGCAGCTAGAATTTAGGGAGAATATAAGCCGTTTAAGAAATAAATAAAATGAGGTAAAGGGTCTAAGGCGAGGTGAGTGAGTGAGTGACTAGGATTTAGGACGAAGCCCAACCCTTATCGGTTATGTATATTTGGTTGTCAGTGTCGCTGTCTGTGACTACTCCTACTCTTTACTTGTCTGTCACCCATACAAATATCCACGTCCCACTCCTTCTCATAAATATTATTACACTTTTTTAATTTTAAAATGGAGATACATGTGATGAAGTTATCAACAAGTGGTTCATACAAGTAACATCGGATCAATTAAATTCATTTAAATAGTTATTTTTATCTTTAAATATATAATTCAATGATAAATATGTCATTCAAAGATGATGAAAATATAGTCACCGAATACATGAGAATAAATTTGTTGGTAAAGAAAATCCTAAAAATGATCTTCTAGAAAAATAATAATAATTTTTTTTTATCAAATTTAATAAATACTTACTAAGATGATGGATAAAAAAGATATGATGATGGGTCAAAATAAGAGAATGTGACTCAAAAATCAGAGGTTTCAGTTCAGACTTGAGAGTCTCTCCGTCCTTCTAAGATAGAGTGTTTTGTTTTCATTATAAAAATAAATTAAAAATATCTAAAAAGAAAATTTGCAGTGCGAGCCCTGGCAGCACACACATCTTTGTGTCTCAAAAATGGAACCTATTGACAACCATCTCACCTCTTTCTTCCACCACCACCAGCAACAACAACAACACCACCAGCACCAGCACCAGCATCCGCCGCCGCCGCCGCCGACCACGGCGTCGCCGACCAACGGTCTCTTGCCGAACGCGGATGGGTCCCACATGCTGTACCCTCACTCGGTCGCGTCCGCGGTGTCGTCGCAGCTTGAACCGGCGAAGCGGAAGCGGGGGCGGCCGAGGAAGTACGGCACGCCGGAGCAAGCTCTGGCCGCGAAGAAAGCCGCTACGACGTCGTCTCAGTCGTTCTCTGCGGACAAGAAGCCCCACTCTCCGACCTTCCCTTCCTCTTCTTTCACTTCCTCCAAGAAATCCCTTTCCTTCGCTCTAGGTTCGCTTTCCCTTTCTCAATTTCATTATCTAATTCTCCTGGAGATTTCAAATTCTGCTTCCGGAGTGTGATTATTTCGAGGTGTTTGTTTGTTTCGCGTTTAGTGTTTCTTTCTAATTTGAAAACTGTTAAGATTGGGATTGCGAGTGAGTATAGTATTTCATACAAGTTTTGAGGTGTTTCTTAGTTATATATGAAGTATGAACTGTTTCGTTAGCTCAAGGTTTATGCTTTCGACTCCATCTTAAGAACTTAAAAAAGTATGGAATGCATGATAAAGGGCAGAATTTTAATTTGATGCTAATGGGGTGATGCAGGCAATGCAGGGCAAGGGTTCACTCCGCATGTGATTTCTGTTGCCGCTGGTGAGGTACGCGTTGTTCTCACTTCACAGACCTCCAATATGTTTGTTTGTTGATTTTAGATTTCTGCATCTGCTTGCTTGCTGCACCGGGCAACTAGAGTGACTTACCTGTAATAAAGTCCCAAATGTTTTGGCTATTATATTATATTTATTTAATAAACCATCAATTTCATCCCTAAAAAAGTGTTACTTTCTCTTCTAAGTAGTTCCTAATAAAATAAACAAATCATATAAGCAATCTTTCAGCTATTAGAAATCCTATTAATTAGTCTTTCTAAAATTGAAAAATCCTTCGATTAGTCCCGGGACATTAGTAAAATATATAAACGTAGTGACTAAATTGATGGATATTCAATATATAATTTGATTACTTTAATGACTATTTAAGAGAGAGGGTAATACTTGAGGGACCAAATTGATGATTATATATGCACCTGGATATATATATATATATATATATATATATATATATATATATATATAAACAGCCCGACAATCTATATTCTATTCTGCTAACAATGGCAACTAAGTTGTGCATGTAATTTTAATTATCTACTGCCTTATAAATATAACTGCTGGGTATCGTTAGAATTGGAAAATTCAACTGCCGACTCTTACTAATTAGTGAGAGTATAACTGAAATTTAGAGTTGGCTTGTAAAATAAATGGATTACTCAGCATGGCTCATTTATTTAAACGAGCTTAACTGAAAGCTTTATTTTTGACTTATTTATAAAAAATAAAGCTTGAGTTTGGTTTCTTTAGCTCATTTTTAACTTAATTATTTTTGCTTTTGTGGAAATTTTCCTTAAATTATTTTTAAACTTTAACAATTTAGTATTTCATAAAATATTTGAATACTAAATGATAATATACAAATAGAAGTATGTGCTCAACATGTAGTATGCTATAGCAAGATCTCTCTCTCTCTCTCTCTCTCTCTCTATATATATATATATATATATATATATGTAAAGCATGGACTTGGTTCATTTAAAATTTTAAATTACTGAGCTCAATGCCAAGCTCAAGTTTGTTTATTTAATTAAAAAAACGAGCTTGATCGAACATTTGACAAGTCAAGTTTAAATAGTTCATGAATAGCTCAGCTCATTTACAATCCTACTAATTAGTAATTATTATATGGTTTGTTCCACCCCCTCCTATATAGTCATATCGGTATTTGTTCATCCTATATGGTTATCCATCTGTGTTGTGGTGATTTCAGTTTTGTCAAATGGTAATTTCTTGGTAGATCATGTTCTATGTTACTTAGTGAGTTTATGGAGAGAGATTTGATAAATAATGTGACAATAATGTCTCGTAATTGAGATGGTGTATTGGGAGGGAGTGATCTACTGCAATTCAGGGATAATGCCTTTTAGGGGTCAGCATAGTCACACTGGGGTCCCTTGGCTGAAGTTCACCAAGTTGCACCTGCTTAAGGGTTCCTATAATGAATCCAGGTGAGGCACAATGGATGTGCCTAATAGCTAGCTAACCTGTGGATGTGATGTGAAGTTGTGAACTGTCAACAGTCAGAATAATTTTTCTTGATTTATTTTCTGCATTTCCAAACAAAAAATTATTTTAGTTAACTATGCTTTTCTGTATTTTTTCTGATGTTATTCCATTTCTCCTTGGTAGTTCACCACTATTTATATAACTTGAAAATTTCCTCCATCCATGATTTTGAATATATTATGTTTTGTCATTTGTCCAGTTTTATTTTCAGCTTTCTTCTGTATATGTGCTTCTTCTATAACTGTTTAACTGTGCACTCAATAGGATGTTGGCCAGAAAATTATGTTATTTATGCAACAAAGTAGGCGTGAGATGTGTATTCTGTCTGCATCTGGTTCCATCTCTAATGCCTCTCTTCGCCAGCCAGCAACCTCAGGAGGCAGCATTACCTATGAGGTAAAATATTGGTCACTTTTTTTCATCATATCTTTTTGTTATATTCTAATAGCTATTCTTCAAACAATCTTTCTATAAAAGGAAAAGGAACTGTTGAAACTTGCAACTTTGGTCAAAATCTAGTTTATGTGAGTATTAAGATAACCAAGGCTCAAAATCTTGTTATGTTGTTTTGGATTTTATTGTTTATTTGGGTAAATTAAGATTTACACGCTCTTCCCTAGAGAGATTAATGTTTGTTAAACTTTAGTTATTGAATGTGCATAGGCCTCTTAAAGATAGTTGCCATTACCAACAATGTTGAGTGTCACGGAGAGAGAAACTGTCTTTTTTTTAACGTTATAAAAAAAGATAGTTTCTGTCTCTGTGACACTCAATGTTATTGGTAATGGCAACACTTTTTAAACTTTAACCATCAAATAATAAAAATAAAGATTTTGGGTGAAGTTCCAAAGGTGCTAGTAGGACTAGTAAACATTATCTCGTTCTTAAAAGTCCTAAAATTGATAATCGGATGTTGAAAAATAGTTTCCAGTGACACTAAAAGTTGCAGAGAGGAAAAATATTCCTGGGAGAGATGACGATCGTATTTGGACCCAATGCGTACCAAAAACTAACCATGACAAGGAGGGAAAGTATCCACTAAATGGGTTTGGGACCAGGTATAAATACTTGCAAAAAATTAAAGGAATAGGTGTGGCATCCCCCCCCCCCCCCCCCCCCCACACACACACACATCATTTAATATATTAAATCTAAAATTAGAAATATTAATATTTAATTACTTATTCAACAATGCAAATTATAATTGATCGAAGTCTACACGGATCATGTACTTCTCATCTCAAAACCCTAAGTGCTGTTGTTGTGACTTTGTTGTCTAAAGTCTTCACGGCTTCATATTCATCTAGTTATGGGAGCAGTTGGTTGTTCTTCCATCCAACTTGCAGTAGAATTTTTAATTAATGTTCTTTGTTTTGTTGATTTTTCAGAATTAATTTCAGTATTTAAAATAGCATTTTGTTTTACTAGTTTGTCAAAGAAAATTCATTAAATGTATGTAGCTACCAAAGGGTACAGGGATGGACACTAAAGTTGCTACTGATGTGGGTATGGGTTTGGAGATGGGTATTTGTTTTAAATGTTGGTGTAGGAATGGATACTATAGTGCCCTTTTTCAAATCTTATCCATTTCCTTCCCTATTAGGAGGCTTATTCATAATAGTTTACCACCATTGAGAGGATCATTTACTATAATTGGACTGAAGTGTAACATAATTCTGGAGTGGATGGAGAATGTAATTTTTAAAATTGGAGGAAAAGGAAGTGTAGTTTAAGCATTACTTGTGGGAGGAAAATGTAATTCACCCTTTAATTTAAGTTTTTCTCTTGCCATCAGTAAAATTTTCAAATCTGCTCTGAATCCTCTTGCTTCTCAATTATACTGATAAAAAAATTTGGTTTAGAAACTTTAATTTAAAAATATTATTTAAGAACTATAACTAATTTTCTCTCCATATTTTTCTGATGCTCAAAGTTGGAAACTTAACAAAATGGTTTTGTTTTCCGTAGTTAGCTCTTGCACCCTCTTACAAGAAAATTGATCTTCATTCTTCAGTTACCTGCCAGAGCACAGACACTAAGGTCCTTTATGAAAACTGTCTATATTAGATTATGACTACTCACTTAAAGTTAGTGCCAAGAAGCAGTAGACTAGTAATATTGTCACTGAATTAACTATCAAGTAGGAGTCATAGTCTACAGCTTAATGAACATATGACTTATTGCTGAAAATAATAATTGTTAATTTTTTAGTCAAATTAATTTGCTTTGTCATATTTGATAGTCATGTGCTCATATTGCAGTCATAACAGTTTAACTGTTTCTTGCTTTGACATCAGGGTCGGTTTGAGATTATTTCACTTACTGGTTCTTATGTCCGTAATGAACTTGGAACTCGAACTGGTGGTCTCAGTGTATGCTTATCTAATACTGACGGGCAAATCATAGGTGGTGGAGTTGGTGGGCCACTTAAAGCAGCTGGTCCAGTTCAGGTAATTTCAGAAAGAACTATAACTGAATTTGTGGGTGGGAGATGTGAGCTGTGCCTTACATCTCTTTTTCTTGGTCTTGATCAATATGCCATTTATGCCTTGAAAAGTTGTAGGCCAAATCATTAAGGACTTTAAATGATGTGTCATTGACCATGATTTATGATTAGGACATTATGTCATCATTTGATTAATATAACCAACCTCATATAGTTATATCTACTTAATGTCAAATTCCACTATTTTATCTGTCTTCACACTGCCTGATATGAAGAATTACAGCATGAAGTACTTTTTATGAAAGGTTAATCTACACAGGTCATCGTTGGAACATTCTTTATTGACAACAAGAAAGATAATGGTGCTGGTTTAAAAGGTGATGCCTCTGCCAGCAAGTTGCCATCTCCAGTTAGTGAACCGGTATCAAGTTTAGGTTTCCGCCAATCAGTTGACTCTTCCAGTGGTAATCCAATCCGCGGAAATGATGAGCATCAAGCTATGGATGGAAGTCATTTCATGATTCAACAGCTTGGTTTGCATGGAACACCTCCCCGATCCACAGACTGGGGTCGTCCGGATTCAAGAAATACCGGTTTTGAGTTGACAGGTACAGACTAACCCGCCCCTTCTAATACTTTCATTATGGTGCAATAAGGTTTCCTATCTGCAGGAAGGACAGGTCATGGGGCGCACCAGTCTCCTGAGAATGGAGGCTATGACCAAATTCCCGATTGAAAAACCAAGATGGCTTTTTGGATTTGATAGCAGTGATAAATGTGTGATAGATGTATGATATCTCTACATACCAGCAGTCTTTGTCACGCGATGCCGTTTATAGTATGCATCATTCATTAAGGATCGTGGCTTCTGAAAATTAATACTCGTGGATGTCCTTGAAAATATTGTTCTGTCTCATTTACTCATGTTGTATTTATAAATCACTAAATCGGGGTTGCTTACTTCATTTTTGCGGGCCTGTTAGTTTATACCGGGATAAATATAATAGATATATGCTTCCTAGATTAGCTAATCTACTGTGGAATATATTTTCTTCAATTTTCAAGTGTAGTGTGAGATGGGTGGCTTCATTTTGTCTTAGGTGGCGTTAGTTATATATAAAGCTCAGAAGTTTTAAATAAGTAATTTTTTATTAACTTTTTCAATAGTGTTTTTCTCATACGATTATTAAAGTTGGTTATCAATTCCGATGGAGAGTTAGATAGAACGGACATACTAAAAAAGTTTGGGATAGTTGGTAGCTTTTTTAGCATGTTAACAAAAGTTTGGTTTTCTTCTAATGTTTATGAAAGAACTTTGTTAGAAAAGGTGAAAGTTATTTCAGTGGTTTTTACGCACGTCTTGAAAAGATAAGTGTTGACTGTTTGTTAGAGAATATTTTGATTTTTGAGTGTATGAAAAATTTAAGGGATATTTTAAAGTTACACTGTCAAATTTCAATGGCGTTTTTTTTTTAAATCCTTAACATGTCCTCTGTTTACATTGTTAATTACCAATGTACAAAATGTGCCTCAAAGTGAACAGAATTGTCAATTCTGAGAGACAAATACGCAATTAGGCAAAGTCTTAACTATACATACTAAAATAGATGGAATCCGTTACAAATGTATATCAGATTTACAAATTTTTAACCACATATTTGTTTACGCAATTTTTTAATTTAGTTAACAGTATGAGATAATTAAAAATGATGTATAGAACTGATATAACATGTTATTCACTTAAGCTTAATTATATGATAAAAATTATTCACTTAAATTTTTTTTTTTTTATTTCATACATCTAATATTAGTTCTTTTTTTTTTTTAAACAATTGATAGAAGAGTTGGTGGTAATTGCACCTGTAATGATGGCATTTGTAAGTGGACGACCATGTTGAATAATAAATATGAATGTCACAGTGATTTACCTTTTGAATCAGATATTAAATAGCCCAGTTAAAACTATATCAACTCTCAACCTCAAGTGCGTTTCCTTTTTCCATTTTTTGAAAGGAATGTTATCAAAGTGTTCTAAAATATTTCTCAACAAATTGAAAATAATGTTCTTATATAAAGTATTAGTAATATATTTTTATCTCAGTTTTATAATGTATATTTATCTCAATTAATAAATAATTTTGAAACAAGAATTTCCCCACTAAGATAGGAAAATAATCAATAGATTTCAAATGCTATTTAACATCTAGAAAGGAAAAAGGAAAGGAAAAGATTAAAAAAATGTAAATATCATATGACAAAAAGAGAAAATAAAGGAAAATGATAAACACTAATAAAGTGATTAATAAATAGAAATCTCTATCCTATCATCATCTGGCCAATTTTATTTTATAGAAATATGAAATGATTGTAAGTGAAAGAAAAACACCACAATATTTAATCTGTTCAAATTTTAATGATTAGACATTCAAATTGGTCCTTGAATGTGTCAACTTGTGATAATTTGATCCTAAAAGATAGAAAACAAAAATTTAGTTCCAAGTGCAAAAAAAAAAAAATGCAACAAATTTCCTATATTGTAAGTTTCTCCATTAACCCAAATGTCTTTGTCTATGTGGCATCTTTAGACCCATTTGTCATTGAAAAGAATGTTAGGTGTGTTGATTTCATAGATAAACTAAATTGTCATATGCGAGAAAAAAAGAAATAAAAGAAAGAGTAATTGTGAAAAGAGGCAAAAAAAAATAGTAAAAATCTAAACTTGTATGTGATAATTTAGTCTCGAGAAAATAACATAGTTAATATTTTTTTCGATGACAAATAGATATAAAGGTACCACATATATAAAGATGTTTAGGTTAACAAAAGATATTTAATGATATGATGAATTTGTTATATTTTTTGTACGTTTAAAAATTAAGTTTTAATTTTTTATTTGTTAAGGACCAAACTATCATAAGTTGACACGGTTAAATTGAATATTTATGATTTTTCATTGTTTAGAAGCGAACAAATAAAATAAATCATTAAAGTATATGAGTAATTCTTAAAGTATTAAATATTCATCTATTATTCTATTTAGTCCATATATTAATGTTTTTTATTAATGTTTAGAAATTAATTTGAATGTTTTTCCAATACTTGAGGGAAAATTTAGTATAGTTTCTAATTATCTATACAATTTGTTTACTTTAAAGACTATATACGAGAGAAAGTTGCAGTAAAATAAATATAAAAGAGAAAGTAATACTTTAAGAATGTGAAATTGAAAGTTTAATCACATCAAAACAATTGGATTTTATATAGACTTGTTTTCCACTCTTTCCAACAATTTGGACAAAAAAGAAATGAAAGATTTTTTTATTATTATATAATAAAAAGAAAGTTATTTTATTAATACTTTCTCTTTTTTTCCATTTAAGATATTTGTATTATTTTACATACATATTATTTTTTTCATTTTCTTTCACTTAGTCTCATATTAAATAACTTAAAAGTTTTTCAGTAAAAAAAAACTTAAAAGTTATTGTTTTTGTTTTTAGTTATTATCTATCCCTTCTAAACAAAAAGAGAGTGTGGGATATTTTGGTCGAGGGAGAATCCGAATCCTGTCGACGGTCATCTCAGCAGTACAGCACGATAGCGCACTGTCATTTTTGTGGGTCACAGACTCACATCACAGTATACAAAAATACCAAAAGTCAAACTTGTTTTTCACCTTCTTTTCTTCGAGAAATACAGAATAATAAAAAGAGATATATTGGGTTTTAACAGGAGAGGTCCTTTTTATAAATCTGAATAATTCATTATGCATAAATTACTGGAAGACTAAAATATTTTATACAATGAAAACGTGACAATATTTTTGTTAGTAAGGTTGGTATTCGAGTATTAAATTAGAAGGAGTTTTGTATTTTAAAATTTTAAGCAATTGTCAATTAATCCAATTTATTTTAAATATCCCAAGTACGAGTAGGAGTACACGAAAGTGCAACACTGGATTCGCTCCCATTCATGCATCGCATCACACTTTCAAATTTAAAAAAAATAAAATGACGGTCCTGGGTTGAAGAACAAGTATACTTGCTTAACTTAATTATTATTGTAAGTGATATTATGAAATCTTATGTTATAATTAATAGTGACTAAAGACATTTATTATTACATGTAAAGGTATGTGAGAAGAGCAAGCCAGTCCCGGTTCAGTTCATGTAAAGCTGTGTGGGTCCCACTCCCTCTCTCTCTCTCGCTGCTTTCAAGACCTATCAAGTGCTCCCTTCAAACTTGGATTGAAATTTTATTCTTTGTCGTTGGGAAGCCCTGCTTTCTTATTATCTTCTCTGTTTCTACCCCCAATTTTTTAGTGAGTAGTGTGAGCTTTTCCTGTTCTATCCAATTAGTTAACCATAAGTCTATAACTACTTAAATTGGGATTAGAATTTATAAATCTACGTAACTTGAAGAACTTAGTTTATAGATATGTTAAATTAAATTTAGTTTGGATCTATATTGTAATGTGTATGGCAATTGTGATGTCAATTTATTTGAGCTATTAACTTTGAGGTATGGTTTAGAAAAGGAAAAAAGTAGTACTGAGTTGTTGCCATGGAAAGAGGTTTGCTTCTTTTGTTGTTCTTGTTGTTGGTTATGGTGCTTTCTGTTTATGCCAACGATGTGGAATATTCAC
Source organism: Glycine max (assembly GCF_000004515.6). Taxonomy (NCBI): domain Eukaryota; kingdom Viridiplantae; phylum Streptophyta; class Magnoliopsida; order Fabales; family Fabaceae; genus Glycine; species Glycine max. Next base: position 50,045,744 of record NC_038255.2, on the reverse strand, counting down.
AGTGCAATTGTGATGAGGAAGGGCTTTGGAGCATCCACAGCGTGCTGGTTTGTCAGAAAGTGAGTGACTTTTTCATTGCCATTGCATATTTTTCCATACCCCTTGAGCTTCTTTACTTTGTGAGCTGCTCCAATGTCCCCTTTAAATTGGTCTTCCTTCAATTCATTGCCTTCATAGTTCTCTGTGGATTGACCCATTTGCTCAATGCCTATACTTACTATGGCCCTCACTCCTTCCAGTTGTTTCTTTCCCTTACTGTTGCTAAGTTCCTCACTGCTCTTGTTTCTTGTGCCACTGCAATTTCCTTTCCCACACTCATTCCTCTTTTGCTGAAAATCAAAGTGAGGGAGCTATTTTTGAGGCAGAATGTGTTGGAATTGGGCCAAGAGGTTGGGATGATGAAGAAACAGAAGGAAGCTAGTTGGCATGTTAGGATGCTCACTTGTGAGATTAGGAAATCTCTGGATAAGCATACCATCTTGTATACCACACTTGTTGAGCTTTCCAAGGCATTGGATTTGCACAATTGTGCAGTATGGATGCCTGATGAGGATAGGAGAGAAATGCATTTGACTCATGAGTTGAAACCAAGCTCAGCGAGGAGTTTTCACAATTCTATTGCTATCAGTGATCCTGATGTGTTGGACATAAAGAAGAGCCAAGGGGTGTGGATTTTGAGGCCTGATTCTGCACTAGGAGCCGCAAGTAGTGGTGGTGGATCTGGGGATTCTGGTGCTGTGGCTGCCATTCGCTTGCCAATACTTCATGTTTCGAATTTCAAAGGAGGGACACCAGAGTTGGTTGAAACATCTTATGGTGTACTGGTTTTGGTTCTTCCAAATTCAAACTCCAGGGCTTGGACCTCCCATGAAATGGAGATAGTGGAAGTTGTTGCTGACCAGGTGGCTGTGGCATTGTCTCATGCGTCTGTTCTTGAAGAGTCACAGCTAATGAGCCAGAAACTTGCAGAGCAAAACCGGGCGTTGCAACAGGCTCAAAAGAATGCAATGATGGCAAGGAAGGCTAGGAGCTCGTTTGAGAAAGTTATGAGTCATGGAATGCGGAGACCTATGCATTCAATCCTGGGCTTGCTTTCAATGTTTCAAGAGGATAATATAAGACCTGAACAGAAGATTGTTATTGACTCAATTTTGAAAGTTAGCAATGCACTATCGCGATTGATTAATGATGTGATGGAGATTGCAGAAAATGACAATGGAAGCTTCCAGTTAGAGATGAAACCTTTCCATCTACATTCAATGATGAGGGAAGCTTCTTGCACTGCCAAGTGTTTGTGTATATATAAAGGCTTTGGTCTTGAAGTTGATGTTGACAAGTCTTTGCCTGATCTGGTCATAGGTGATGAGGCAAGGACTTTCCAAGTAATTTTACATATGATTGGCTATTTATTGAACATATATGATAAAGGGACTCTCACTTTTCAAGTTTACCTTGAAAGTGATAGCGGAGATAAAGATGATAGAAGTTTTGGAATATGGAGATCAAGCATACAAAATGAGTATGTTCATATAAAATTTAATTTTCAGATAAATGGTATTAGTTTCCATTCAGATGAATCAGTTTCAACAAGAAATTATACTGGTAGAAATCACTGCAACAATGAACTTAAGGAAGGCCTGAGCTTCAGCATGTGCAAAACGCTGGTGCAGGTAGGTGCATCATTCTCTTATGAAAATTTATGTATCATTTTCTGTTAGTTATATAGATATTCCTATGTTTAAGTTTTGACTGTTTATTAAAAAGCACCATTATCCCCCTTTTGAGAAATTATGTGCTGCTGCATTAATTGTACGAATTGTGTTGGCTGTAACCCTTAGCATTACATTTTATGCTTAGAAGATGATTATTGGATTGAACCCTCAATTATTTGAGTCAGTGAATGATGCATTGGAGAAGTGTTAATGATGTTGAGAATGTCTGATGAAACTGTAAATTAAAATTAGATTGTGGTAGTGTAAGTGATGAAACTGTAAATTAAAATTAGATTGTGGTAGTGTAAGTGATGAAACTGTAAATTAAAATTAGATTGTGGTAGTGTAAGTGATGAAACTATAAATTAAATTAGATTGTGGTAGTGTAACTATCAGGTCAGTTTTAAGAATAAGAAACAGCCTTCATATAGAAAACCCCTATTTAGTTTGCTGTTTGTTTTGCAATATGGACTCATGATGCTGAATGACAGTGGCCTCCTAAAATGCTCAAAGTAGACTTTCTGTTCCAAATTTGACTATATTCATTGATATATGTCTCCTTTACATTTACTGTTTTTCATTAAAGCATTAGGATTTTGTATTATTGGAAATCTTTAAGTTTAAAGTGACAGTCATTGCCATTCAGTTAAAATCATAATGCTGACTTTGCCAATATGCAATGGCTCTAATGGTAATTAGACACATTTATGGACCGTATTTTTGTCTGCTTTTAGTGGTCACTTTAGCGGAAGGGTTTCTTCTAATTATTCATTGAGAAAGTCAAATTACAGTTGATCTGTTAATCCAAAATCACTGATCTCTAGTATGTGGTACTGTGATATTGACATTCAATTTTGCACAGATTTCTCTCCTTGCATGTTTCAGCCAAGGGGACAAGGCTTTTTTTTTATGTCATGACCTTTAATTTATCTCGTGTCTGTCAACACCTGTCTATAACTGAAGGATTCTGTCCTTGGGCCTAAAACCAAGCTGATTGTGGGTTGGTCGAGAGCAGCCTTCAGTAGTTCAGTGATAAACCAACTGAAATATGTTTAGTTTATTGTGGTGTGATTGTTGTTTGTAATTCTGAGTATTGATACAATATGGAATAATATGCAGATGATGCAAGGTAATATTTGGATATCAACTAACTCTCTGGGTTTAGCACAAGGAATGACACTTCTTCTCAAGTTTCAGATAGGATCATCTCATGGAAGATTCATTCTTGCTCCCAAAGAGTTTTCAAACTCTCAGTTTAGGGGGCTTAAGGTTGTTTTGGCTGATGATGATGATGTAAACAGGACTGTGACCAAGAAGCTGCTCGAGAAACTGGGGTGTCAAGTAACTGCTGTTTCATCAGGATTTGAATGTCTTGGTGCTATAAGTGCCTCTGGTAACTCATTCAAAATTATTATGTTGGATCTTCACATGCCAGAAATGGATGGTTTTGAAGTTGCAAGAAGGATTCGGAAGTTCCAAAGCCATAATTTTTTTCTTTGTTCATTGCTTTTACTGCAAGTGCAGAAGAACACATCAAGGAGAGATGTCTACAGGTGGGAATGAATGGATTGATTCGAAAACCTATCCTCCTTCATGAGATGGCAGATGAACTTAGAACAGTCCTGCACCGTGCAGGTGAAAAATTGTGAGAACAATTTTAAATGTCTCAAATTTTTTAGGTTCCTCAAAATTCATTATTTTGACATTTTGAAAGAGAACCTGAAATTGATAACAAACTAAATATACTAGATACTAGGTACATTTTGCTAACCATTTTTCTGTATGATCTTTTTACCGTACAATGAATTATGGATTTATACAAGGTGTATAGAACCGCTTCCCATCATCAAACAGAAAACGATGAAATGCAAAATTCTGAAATTGCGTATACTTTCTTGCATTTATTTATTAAAAGATGGATGAATGTGCCAAAGCTTTGATTTTTCAACGTATGTTGCACAATGGTGAATATATATGGTTGTGATAGTAATAGTTATTCAATAAAGTTGTAGAAATTGGTAGTAGTTAAGGCTATCATGTGTATAGTTCTTGCTATTTGATTACAGTTGGCCTCGTCTTAAATGCATACAAATTTTAAGAGATTTTTTTAGCACGTTTTATACTCTGTTAAATTAAATGCATACAAATTAAAAGAAACTTACAAAAATTGAAGAATAAATTATCAAAAAATTCTTTTTTTAGAGGTATCAAGAAGGCAAAAATGATAACTAGTGCCTTAACAGTATTATTTAAGAAATTTAAAGTAGAAATATTTTTATTGAAAGACAAAAAAATTGTGTTGCACATGATTTTTTTATGCTCTCTAATAAATTACATAATAAATATTTTTTTCTTTTTAATTTTTTAACCAATATTCTAAAAACACTTGCTAGCAAGACCTTCAAAAAATTATAAACCAACTTTTGATTTGACATGTTACAGTAAAATTCAAATTTATAAAATTTTACCAATACTCCATCTAAACTCAAATGTAAGAAAAAGAATCCTCAATATTTTTTTAGCACGTTTTATACTTGACTTGTACTTCATGCACCTCTATTTTTTATTTCATGCATCTCCCAAAGACTTCAACCCTCAAAAATATCCCTCATTAGTCACCCCTCCTATTTTGGAATGGTCATTCTAAAATAATATCATATTTTGGGATAACTATTTCAGAATGTGAAAATTATATTCTGGAGTAGGTATTCCACATCATTTAAACCTATTTTGGAATATAATTTTCACATTTTAGAATAAGGTGACACCTTTGTTGCCTTTTCACTTTTCCTTTTTCCACTAATGGCCTAATTGGAGACCTCATCATCCGCGCCACACCGCCACCACATCAACACACCCTTTCTCAACATATCCGCATAAGACCTTGCACATGGAAAGACGATGACTCCGTCATCATGATCAAAATCTACGCTTCTGCGATGTCCTCGTCGCCAACCAAATCAAAGGTCCACTTCTTAGCATTGTCCCTCGAGTTGCTGCTATTCCTAAATTGTGACACATCTTACCCCAAGGTATCCAAGAGCTTTGGTGTTGATCTTAGAAAATGGCGGCATGAGGGACCAAGGGAGAGGGGGTGCCATGACGCAAGGAAGGCTAGGGTTGGATGGGGAAGGGGGGTGCTACTGAGGGAAGGGGCTTATTAGTCCATTGTGCTTCCTATGGGTGTAAGAAGAAAAAAAAAGGAGGTGCAGGAATAATTGCCTTGTAAGTGGATCCCTGCAGTATGAGGCCCAACCCGCAATTATGCAAAACCCTAAATCCTCATCACGGCTAGGGCTACGGCATGTTGTATATTTATGGCATTGTTGCGCGCCCCTCCCATTGTTCGTAGGCAACTTCAACCTCACCAAAGGTACTCTCTTATCCATTTTATTACTATCGGTGTATTGTTTCACACTGCACATATCGAAGACTTGCAGGCGCTCTGTTACAGCCTGTGAGTTCAAAACTTGTGCGAAATCGCATATCATCCTGTTTCCAATTCAGATCTTCTTGATGTGCATGTCTTGAGGGTTTTATGCAGAATGATGAACATTCTCTAACCAACCCATTAATGATTTATTTCTATTTATTTTGCAAAGGGAACTATTTTTGCAAGTGAAACTTGTTCCTTTGAGGATTTTGTTTGATATACATGCTGTGCTTATGGACGGTCTTGTACTGATTCGTTATGTCATCAGCACAAAACATAAACCTAAGCTACATCTAATGTTGCCACCATGATTTTTTTTTGTGTCCCAATTCATATCGGAATAACACTTCCACATTGTGGCAAATATTATAATTCCTTTCTAATATCTCAATCTAAATAAAAACTTTTTCGATTCCCATTCAAGGCATTTTGAATATGAAGAGTTTTTGGTGTCACATGATATTTTTTTCTTTGACAAAAATGAAGTTATGGGTATGCTTTCAGTTTGTTTTTATTTCAGTTATAGCCCATAATGTAATGGATTCTGCCATATTGGTTTTTAATATCAATAATAGAGTGCTATTTTAAAAGTTACAACCTTATCTGTGTAGGAACTAAGAATTTCATTGAGGCTAGAGAAAGTGGTGATCAATATGTCAAAGAATCCAAAAGTTTTCTTTGATATTCTAATTGGAAAGATGAAAGCTGGACGAGTAGTGATGGAGTTGTTTGCCGATGCAACCCCAAAAACAGCTGAAAACTTCAGGGCTCTCTGCACTGGGGAAAAGGGGATTGGACGATCTGGGAAACCTTTACACTACAAAGGTTCTGTATTTCATCGTATTATTCCAGAATTTATGTGTCAGGGAGGAGATTTCACAAGAGGGAATGGGACCGGGGGTGAGTCAATCTACGGTTCCAAATTTGAAGATGAGAATTTCAATTTGAGGCATACCGGTCCTGGTATTCTCTCCATGGCAAATGCTGGAGCTCATACTAATGGTTCTCAGTTCTTCATATGTACTACAAAGACACCATGGCTTGATGGGAAACATGTTGTGTTTGGAAAAGTTGTTGATGGATACAGCGTTGTGCAGGAGATGGAGAAAGTGGGTTCAGGAAGTGGCAGGACATCTGAACCGGTAGTAATAGAAGATTGTGGCCAGATTGTAGAGAAGTGAGTCTTGATACAACGATGTTTCGAGACATGTTTGTTGCTATTCAATGCAAATCACTAGTATTATAATAAGTGATTTGTGTAACTAGGAGTCAATTGTCCAGTATTAATGTAACTCTCAAATTTGTACTCCTAAATCTGCTTTTACATTTGTTCCAACTAAAAATGCGTAGCTGTCTGTAGTTGGTCAGAGATTACGTTGATAGAATTGTGGAAGCAATAGGCTCGAATATCTGTAGTTGATTGGTAAATTAGAATGAATAAGGATGAAGCACTACATATTTGCAATTATATTTTCTGCGTGCATCCCTCTGTTGCCCTAAGGAAGGTGTTCTGTGTTACATTACATATATCATTTTCTTCATATATCATCATATCCGTTATATCATTTTCTTCATATATCATCATATCCGTCATCATGTGTATTAAAGATTAAATTGTAATTTTGATTTTTTTTATAATTTTAAATTTATAAATTTTTGTTTTCTTATTTTTAAATCATCAAAATATTTAACTTTTTTATTTTTTAGAATAAACAATTTTAGTCCTTTTGTCAATTGATTATTTTTTGTTTAAAGATAAGATAATAAATCATTTAGACATTTGCTTTATGTAGTTAATTTTATAAACATAATTTTCTATGTATTATTAACTGAGAGTTATTAATTTTTTTGAATTATAAAAAAATTATAAATTATAAAATGTTTAATATATAATTTTTTAAAATTTTATCTTATATCATTTTATATATTTTTATTTTGAATATATTAATATGTTTATTTTAGTTTTATCAATTTATAAATAAATTTCATAAATTAATATATAAATTATTTTATAAATTGATTTTAATATATAAATTCTTTTTACTCTAATTATATATATCAATATAATTACATTATACAAATTACGTAAATTTATTTTAATATTTTAATTATTTTTATTCTAACTATATCAATGAATAAAATTTTAATATTTAATTTTTTTAGGTAACTTACATGTTAATATTTTTGTTTTAACTTTAAAAATTATTGAATAAATAAGTTTTTAATACAATTATATAAATAAATAAATAAAATACATAAATTAATTTGTAAATTATTTATATAAATTATTTTATGTAATTTATGAAAATTATGTACATTTTTTTATATATAAATAATACAATTTTTCATTTTAATTATAAAAAGTAATATATTTTCAGTTTAATTTTTAGGTTATTTTAATATTATTTCAAATTTAATTTTGCATAAATTACATAAAATATATATTTTAAAATAATCTATATATTAGTTAATGTGTTTTTTTAAAATTATATTAAAATAAGAATAAATTTTTATATATAATAATTTATTAATTTATATTAAAATAAAATTTTGTAATAAAAGTAAATACATGTAAATTAAATATTAAATATTTTATTTTAATTTATAAATTTTATAATTTAAAAAAATTAACAGTTGTAATCTAATGATAAATATAGAATAATGTTTATAAAATTAATTAAATAAATTAAATATCTTAATGATTTATTATTTTATTTTTAAATAAAAAGTTATGATTCAACTCTTCACCAAAATAAATGAATTGATTCTATCTATGAGACCCTGTTAGTAATGACGTTGGTCATGCAGGTCCCACACATTGTCCTACTAAGCATATGTTTGAATAAAAGTATTTTTACTAAAATATTTATTTTTTTAATAAAAAATACTTTTGACGTGTATCTAAACACACCTTGGGTCCCGCTTGTCACTTGTTTTTCCTTCGTTTCTGCCATCACTTTCAAATTGTGGTTGGCAAAAGCTACTCTATGAAACCTTAAAATTGGTAAGCACATATTGACCCTAACAGTAAAAAGTAAATTCCCGACAATTACGGTGAACAAGCTTTTGCTTGTTCAAGAATTATGTCCACTGCTGCTAATTTGATTTCATTAAACCGTGATACTCTTTTTAGCTGCCATAAACCGGAATAATGTTGAATGCCCATTTTGTACATTATCTCCTCCCCTATACTCTTTAGCGCCACCACAAAGCCTCAGTTTTTCCATTCCTTATTTGCTAATTATTTATACCAAAATGGTTTTATTTGTGTTGATGGATTTTCTTTCTACCACATATTAATCAAAGAACGATTAAAATAAATTGATAAAGCGGCACTGCTCTACCAAAAGAAATTTGCAGAATTTATTGGCAAATCTTGATATTTAGGTTTTTGTTTATTTCGGCTTTGGTGGGATATCTTTGGGATTAGCTGGATTTGATTATGATCTATTTATTGGGCTCAATGTTGTTTAATTTTCTTTTAACATTTTAACTTGTTATTTTTACAATATTTACACGTAATCTTTTCGTGTCTTTCGTACCATATAGCAGTCCTGTTATTTTAATAAGTGAAGTTGAAAAAAGTAAACACAAACACTACAATAACTTAAAGTGTGTTAATTAATAGCGGTGGGTCTGGATACTTTTCAAAATCATGGTAGAGAATTGAAAAAATTGAAGCAACTATTTGTTGCTTTGGCTTCAACTTAATTGATTTTGGTCAAATTAAAAACTAATCCAAACACATGTTAATATGGACACTTAAACAGTCCAAACATCTAATTATGTAACGGAAATGCATGCTGATGTCTTTTATTTCTGTCAGTGACATGGAGTGCCTGTCTGAAAAAAGATTGTTCCAATATCTATCTCTCCAATGTTTGATCCCACTATTTGTAACTCCCAAACCACTATATATACCTCTCACTTTGGTAAGCTCCTCACAAATCAAAAGCACTCTCTTTGCCTAGCTAGCTAGCTTACTGCTAATGCCCATTTCTCGCTTTAGTCTCAGTTCCTTACAATTATTTGCATTGTCTCAATGGCCAGTGTTCAGGTAACTCAAAGTCAAGATTACACTACTACTTCATATTAGTCTACGCAGTATATATGCGATTGAATCTATGTGATAAATTATTATTCTTGTTGGGAGATTCATTCTACTCTGAGCTTGATCAGCCGATCAAATTTACATATCATAATGTTCTTGTTAAGTACCACTGTATTATATTAGATCTACGTATCCAAATCATCAATATACAATACGTAATACACAATTTCGCGTCGTATGAATCATCGTTGGTCATAAATTCGCTTCTTGCAATTCAGGGTATATATATAATAGAGACAGAGTGGCGGAGTTTCATGCCTTCTGAGTTCTGACCCTATCTAGTTGTGAAGCACAAGTCATTTTCCAGTTAATTTTACAGATCACATAGTATATATCCAGTGGTGGATTATATGAACTTCTACTTTTATTAGAAACAAAAGAAATAAATCAGTTCTGATTAGCTGCCACTTCAAGTTCAAGGATTCAATATTCTTTAGTTTCTCATCCTGGGCTATGCCTATTGATCCAATCCACATTTTTCTCTAATTAAGTTGCCAGATTTGATTATGTGACGTGCCATTTTATCACCTAACTTAGTCATGAATTTGCTTTTTGAATTGAAATTGGATCTTGCAGGATGCACAAGTCCCAACAAAATTGAACCAAAGTGAAACAAGTAACAACGAGGTAACGACCAAGACTAATCCCAGAAACAGAACAATCAGGCATTGATGTTCCAGCCCCAGAACCAGCAGCAATCGAAAAACCAAAGGAAGAAACAGCACAAGAACCGATAGAAGCAGCAACAATTGATGCCCCACAAGCTGAGCTCCCGGTTATTCATGTGGAGACCAAGGAAGTGGTGATAGATAATTCGAAGACAGAGTAAAAGCCCAAAGAAGTTATAATACAAGATCCAACACCAGCGGAAGATGAGGAGACCAAAACGGCAAACGGAGCAACAAAGATCACAGTTGAAAAGACTGAAGCTTCATTAACTAGGCTTGTGGGTATGGTCAAAGTGAAAGCAAGACACTTCATATGGCTTTGATTGGGTAATACTATATTGAATCAGGTCTCCTTGCATGTCCAACAGTCCAAGTACTATTACTTTTTAAAATGTTCTGCTGTCTCTTTAATTGTTTGTTAATTATTATAAGAGAAAAATGATTATACTGGGAAGGTTTAAAAAAAATTCACAACTTCAATCATAATAATATAATAAGTTTATTAATTTTTAAAATAATTATTTTAAAGTAATTCAAATAATAATTTATGATCAAAATCAATTACATTAAACTCTTATTATAATTATATATTACTTATAATATACTTGCTTGTTCCATAAAAAAAAACCTTGGTTAAACACTTGCTTCAACAATAGTATCCACATTTATTTTATGTGAGTCGTTTTATGTGCTAACTTTCTTATTAATAAACTTTGTATAGACTTAGAATGCTTTATGCAAAGATTTTTGAGATTATCACTGAACCAGATCAATAAGTTAAAAAAATTAGACCAAAACGTAGGTCATTTTATATTGCTTTTTTATGCATTTAAGGTTCAACATTTGATATATTATTTTTGAATTGAAAAACTTATATCTAACAACATTAAACTATTATTTTCCAATAATATCAAATCTTCAATGGAAATGCTCTATATACTTACCTCCACAAATTATTATATAATAGTGATGTATTGCTAAACTTAATTATTTAAATATTATAAAATTTATAATTTATTATTTTATTTCATTATGTTGAAATATTTAATTAGTTTATTATTTATAAATATTTCATTATTATTTTTACATAAAATAAACTCTTACCTCTCTATATGTCATTCTCATAAATCTAGTTAGACTTTTAAATTTGATAACTTTGATCATGGAATGGATGATTGATCTTAGCGTCTTCCATTGTTATTGATAATAATAAAAAAATGACGTACAAAAACATCTTGTGATAGCTAACAGTAAAAATGCCGACGAAATAAATCGGTTATAAGCTACATTTACAATGTAATGAATTCGAATTCTCCCTGACACTTGTTCTCTTCTGCCTTTTTCTCACATTTTTTTTATTTCCAATTTTACTACCCACCGTTAACATGGATTCATAAATGATAATATAGTAGAATGTGACATCATTAATTATACAAAATCTTGGGTTGGTTGTATTGTCACATTCTTTTTCAGCTCGTTAAGTTATTTTTTGAGTAACTAATTTTAAAAGAAGTTAAGAATAAGGATTAATATAGTATTGAATGTTATTATTGCAATATTTCTATATTTATATATCTATAAAATATTTAAGATTTTACTGAAATAACATAATAAATATTAAATACATTTTTATTTGAAAACTAATATTATATTATTAATATCATTATTTAAGATTTGAATAAATTATATTCATATATATATATATATAGATAATAACTTACTATTTTATTTTTATCCTTAATTGATTAATGAAAAAATATTTAAATATATTTTTCATACTTATATTATATTATATTATATTATATATATATATATATATATATATATATATATATATATATATATATATATATAGTTTATTATCTAGTTTTTTATTTTATTTTATCGTCTTACATTTATAAAATTTTATTTTTAATATGTCATTAATTTCGATTCATTAAATAATAAAGTGATAAATTTATAAAATGTTAAATCATTGATTAAGTAATGATCTAATTAATTAAGTGATGAAGTAATAGGTTAATAGAATATAAAAAAGTATATTATATATAAAAAAGATATTTAAATAAAAAAATGTACAAGTTCACTACAATTGTCATCTTTGACAACAACAACAACGCCTTATCCCATTAGGTGGGGTCGGCTACATGGATCAACTTCCGCCATAATGTTCTATCAAGTACCATACTTGGATCCAAACCATTAATTTCGAGATCCTTTTTTATAACCTCTCTTGTAGTCTTTTTGGGTCGGTCTCGAATTGTCATCTTTGACAGCTTTATAAAAAATTACATTTATGAAAGAATTCCTTTTGGTCTGAAAGCAAGCACTAAGCAGTGCCGCCCTATTAATTAATTTCAACATTCAACGTAACTAGAAGTTTGAAAGCTCATTTTACTCTCGCATTAGCCTAAGATTTTTAATTAATTCTTGATCCCCAAATCTCCAATTAATTATGTGTTGTCTTTTTCTCATGCACGTGTGGTTGCAACCAGACAAAGACAAAAAAAGAATCGCAAAGTAGAATATTGACCCAGTATACAGTGCATGCACAAAGCAACGAGTTCATCATTATTCATCATCTTTATCAATTATTTATCCGTTCATTCCCGCTCCCTTTATTTTTAATATGCTTAATTATTATCCAGATTACTCGTATATCTTAAAAAATGAAGGTTTAAAATCCAGACCTTCTTACAAATTTGCATGCATTTATCTGATGTATAACTTCGCAGAGAACTGAAGTTGGTAGCAAAAAAGTTGAAATTGTTTTTGGAGTGGTTTGTTGATCCTGTATTATAAGGAAATTGCAATTTCTGCATCAACATCCTATTACGTTAAATCAGTGAACTAAAATTGATTGTAACCTTTCAGCATCGATTGTCAACAATGGCAACAGGTTCACGCATTTTCTAAACGATCCGAAAGAAAGGAATGGACCATTTGTTTAATTGTTTCATTTATTTCCACTTTTTCTTTTTTTTTTTTTTTTTGTTTTTATCAATGTACTCTTGCTCTTGGATGACACTCGAATTTTGTTGAACTTTATTATTTGCGTCCCAACTATTTTTGTTATTTTACGTTGACTAACGATAATTACTCCAACTATCCACTACTGCAAAAGTGGTATTCTACGTCAGGATTCTACAGCAGTTATTTAATAATCGATGTGAAAATGGTGGAACAATATTGTTGTAATTTAAACCAATAATCTTGCCCCTTTGTTAGCGAGACATCATGCATGCACGGTAAGTAAGATTAATTTTTTATCCAATAAATTAGAAAACACTCATAATTTCTAACCGAAATCCTTTCTGCAACTCTCTAGATTCTTAATTGAATTCAGAGTTAGGGTTTTGAATTGAGTTTTTTATTATTATCAATTCCTCATTGCTTTGGCTGGCTCTCCTGGTTTTAATTGAAAAGGTGCATGCATGCATATTAGAGAACATGGTAGGAGTAGAGGCAGTTCTAAAATAAAAGACAAAGGAGAAGGCAGGCTTGGAGAATTAAGGAGCTAGATATATAGTTAAATTTGAAGTCATGTAATGTGTTTGTTGAATGAACCCCACCTGAGGGCTGAGGCTGGCCGCCAAGCCCACAAGTTCCTTTGACTCACATGTACCGATCAACCTCATCTCTTAACAATTGGGTCCCACTCTTCCAAAATTATTTAGTGCCCTTGTTGCTAGTGGCTATCTTATATCAAAACCTATTTCAAACATTCGTTTTCCCTTCCCTCTCAAACCTCCCCTATATATAAGCACATTCTTCCAACAAAACCACGCCAGACCTCTAAACTTTGCATACACTCAAATTAGGAGTTGAGAATGAGTTCCTCAAACTTTGAATCCCCTTACGAGTACTCTTGTTCTTCTTCATCCTCACGTCATAATCAGTATTCCCTTCCTTTCAACCACAATGACTCGCAAGAAATGCTCCTTTACCAAGTGCTGACACAGGCTGGTGCAACTTCCTCGGTGTCTCATGGTTCAGGTAGTGTTGTGGAAGCAGAGGTTTCGGTTTCGTACAGAGGGGTTCGAAGGAGGCCCTGGGGGAAGTTTGCGGCGGAGATAAGGGACTCTACGAGGAACGGAGTGAGGGTTTGGTTGGGAACCTTCGACACTGCCGAGGCTGCTGCGTTGGCTTACGACCAGGCCGCGCTGGTCATGAGAGGGTCCATGGCAGTGTTGAACTTCCCAGCTGAGATTGTTCGCCAATCGCTTCGGAACATGGAGCAGTACGGTAGTTTCCAAGAAGGCTCTTCTCCAGTTCTGGAGTTGAAGAAGAGGCACTCCATGAAGAGAAAATCAGAGACCAAGAAGCACCAACTCCACGATGTGATGGTGTTGGAGGACTTAGGGGCAGAGTATTTGGAACACCTTCTTACTCTCTCCCAGGATATGGATATGGATGCTTGTTAGTTAAGTTACATTTACCTCCTTCGTCAAACCTTGCCTTTCCCATCCCCACCACTTTCTTTTCTCTCTCTATCAATGTTTAATCTTAGACTCTATGCTCCACTCTTCAACTCAATATCATGTAAGAAAATAAAAATTTCCCCACATCTATCCATCAACTGATTTATAATATTCATATGTTATATTCTACGACACTTTCTCATAACTCATTTATATTTCCTTTATCATATTATTAATTCTTTTCTTTTTTTTCCTTCTTATTTTTGTCTTTATTGTAAAAAAAAAATATCGTAAAAACGAAAATTTATTTAATTAAACTCATATTACAAGTATGGTTAAATAAAATTAATAATAATGAAAGTACTAATATAGCACAAATTCAATTTTATTTAACAACTTTTTTTCGTCCCTGTGAATTTATTATTTTGTAATTAGTTAGTAATATATAAACGGCAAATTTAAATGGTACTCTGATTGCTGTTTTCTTTTGTCGCTATAGTTAAGGTCTATTTTGTACATAATGATTATGATTTATGATAATGATTCGTTTCAGGCAGTGGGATCAGGTCTGTTCAAGAATGTCCTCTTTTACGTGGAATTTGTGGACCATTTTCAGTGCAATGAGACAAAAGATTGTCGCCGAAGGCAATTTATTGATCGATCTTGAAGTCTATCTACAATTGTATATCCAACCAAGAAATTTTTAGCATATCTGTGGTGTATTTTTGACTGATTCGTGTATGTATTTTTGGGAATCTACAACATGTTTTACGTCAGTTCTCAATTTTTCGTATAATTTTTGTCCTTTTATTATTCATTTAATTTGAATTATATATAATTTTAGTTTCTCAATATTTTCTTATAAATTAATTCTTTTGTTTTAAATTAAGTAAAAGTTTATTTATTATTTTTACATTTCTCTAAGACCTTAGTTCAGTCCCTTTTAAAAACAAAATACTCTTACTTTTTTCAAGTTACAAAATTAAGCAATAAATATAACAACACAAACTAAGTTTGTAAGGAGGTAATTCAATTCCCCGTATATCTTTAGAAAGAACAAAAAATTTGGACCGTAACTAAATTACGGATGAAAATTAATTCTACAGCTAACTCAAAAGATTATTAAAACTTGTAAAATATTTCAGACACTCCACCAAAGACTATAATTACTTATGGTGATAAAAAAAAATAAAAAATAATAGTCAGTAGTTTTTATAAGCATTCACGTATTATCATTCAATATATATTTGATTTGTAACATTTCACATAAAAAATATAAGTTAAAAATTAATACGATATTCTTTTTTTACGACAATACCAAAGTCAACCCCAAGAATTTAGTATGAACCCAAACGTCAAAGGGACTGCTGATTCTCATCTTTTACTCATATGATGCAATCTGCATTCTGCAGCCTTGGTTCATGCTTTAAAATATAATAGTATCATTAGTATTAACACAAGTAAGTTCTCTAATTAACTAGAATGCCGATTCTAAAGTGTGTAGTCCGTTTAGCCATGGATTGAATGAAAATCAAACGGTAAAATTAATACTAGGATCAATGTACTGTTCTATGAACAGTTGTTTCGCAGCCCGTGATGAATACGATGCAAATATATTGGTTGGAGAAATTGTTTGTGTCAACTCTAGTGCAAGAGCACAACATAAGAAACCAGATAATTTCATTACACATTAAGACACAGCATTAATTAACTCGTAACTTAGAATAACAAGTAAACAATTTATTTCAAGTACCAGAGGTGGCAATGGCAAGGAATAATGGCCATGGCAGTGATGGATGGGGATTGAGGAGGGTCAAAGTGATCATCTGGATTCTGGAGTGTTGGGAACTGGGCATGGAGGAGGTGGAATATTGCCAAGTCTCTGAGGCACTATTTCCTTAATTTCCATCTTCAGCAAACTTTAAGTGCATAATGGCAAGTTTTAGAAGGGCTTATTGTTGGGGCACAGGGTATGAGTGCCATAAGTCAAAGAGAGGAAACCATAGCAAGAAAAGATAGAGCCCTCTTTCTGCTTGTCTACTAGTTTTAGTATCTGTGCAATGTATGGACGGCATTATAAGTTGTATTATATTTATATATTTCACTTAACATATATATGTATTTTCTTGTAATAGGAGAGACAAAAAGCTAAACATGAAAAGGTTAAAAACACGCTTTAAAAAGTTAAAACCTCATCATATTAATGCGGGGACACAATTTATTTATTGTGTTATGTTTTATGTATATTTTTACACTAAAATTAATTTATATATAAAATTTAATGTGAAAATAATAAAAGAATATTCATGTATTTACAATTTTTTATGATTCAAAATTTTAAATATTATGTAAAAAACGGAAATAAAATTTGTATTTGAATTTGATATTTTCATTTAATTGAATATAAATTATTAGTTAAGAGAAAATTAAAATCCAGTAAAAAAAAGAAAATTAAAATTTTATTCGAAAAAAATATTCATTAATTGAGTTAAGTCCCAAGAGAGTAAGCAATAGAGAAATAAATTTATATTAAAACTATTAGAAAAATTAATACAAAAATTCAAAATTTATAATAGAATAAAATTTCTTCTAAATAGTTAAAGTGAATAAAAAGATGACAAATGCTAAATACATTAATTAACGAATTTCAAAGTGAATATTTTTATCAAACAATGTATTAAAATATGAAAAAAAAATACCACTTTATATCAACCTGGCTACTTGCAATGCACCGAACAAACCATGATTCATGTGTTTAATTAATAGTTATTCGATCACTATTGAGAAGCAGCTAAGAAATTAAAACATGATATACAAACAAATCAATTATCTCCGATCAACTACCCTTGGACACTATACAAAATCATCGTAATTATGAATTCTTCCAAATTTTTGCATCTTTCATCAGAACCTTCTCTGCCCGTGTCCAAACTATGTAACCATCTTTTAGATAATTTTTTTACTGAGACAATCAAAGATAAGAGACAAAAATGTGGTGTATGCCCTTCATTAAACAACAGTGTGACAAAGCCAAACATGAAGAAGAAAAATAATAATAGCAATAAATAAAAGAAAAGATTCCTTTCTTGGGTAAGAAGGATTGGACTCTCTTGATTTAGCAAGATCAACAAATATAACCCAACCATCAAAATATTTAGTATTCAGACCATCCAACTCCTTTTGATCTTCCTTTTTAAAAGTAACAAAACCAACTCCTTTCGATCTTCCAGAGGCTCTATCAGTTATCACTTTAGCTGTATAATAAAAAATTACTAAAATCAACCATATCGAATATCAAAGAACAAAAATAGTTTTAAGATGTACCGATGAAATGTTTTACCTTTAATTCTCTGACAGTTAACTTCCTTGATGATGGTGAGAACCTATTAAGAAAAGAATACTTTCTTATCTTAGATGTTGTTGGGTTACCTGTTTTCAGTGCTGCAAATAGGCATACTATTAAAAAAATTAACTCATAATAATAATTTATGTAAATTAGAGAGAGTTTGCTTGCACAGAACACACACCACACATATCAACATAGAAAATAAGTGATAAATAAAATAAATCAGAAATCATGATGAACAGAGAGGCATCCCAAAACCAGCACACACATGGATTTTTAAGATTACAAACTAAAATTTCATTTAGGTATTTCAACAAACACATAACTTACAACTCATTTTGCATTTTTAAGATTACAAACTAAAATTTCATTTAGGTATTTCAACAAACACATAACTTACAACTCATTTTGCAACAAAAAAAGAGAGTAGAAAACGCAACTTGCAGAAAGAAAACAAACAAAACAACCACATTAAAAGCAATAGAAAATCTCATCACATAATTTTTTTTATCATTTGGTTCTACAAAAATTATTTTCTTAACAATGTAATCGCGTGACATTTAATGCTTTCTAAAAGAAAAAATGATTTTCTTTTTTATCATTTGCAGAATAAAAAAAACATCAATGTCAATTTCACAGAATAAAATTGCATCTGATAATGAAAACCAATAAGAGAGAAAGACTGGGAGAAGAAAAGGAAATAAATATGCGAAACGAATTTCAAATCCTCACCACACACACAGCACACAGATGTTAAGTAATTTATAACATTTACACACCTCACTCGATTATTAGTACTATCCAGTGAGTTTATTTTATTTTGGAATATTTTAAGTTTTAAGTGCATCCTCTATGCTATAAATATGCAGAATTTTATCTTTTTTTTTTATCTGTGACAAGTAAAGTGCAAAAAAAAGCGAGACAGAAAACAATTTATTCCACCTAATGGTTTTTAACAACATAATTCCATCTAATATTAAAAACAACTATAAAATTTGCCTAAAAGACACATTTCTTTTCATTGATCATCTTCAAACTTAATATATTAGTATATATTAACGCAATACCACTCTCATACCAAAATGAAGTAAAAAGCTAAAATCTTACTATTTTTTTATTATCTTGACCTAATTTAAAAAATAAAAATTTAACATTGCCTTCGTTTGAGCCTTTCTATTAGCAAAACCAAAACAAATTACTGAGTTAAATATAAGAAAATGAGTTATAAGAGTCGACTCGTTCGGCCAAGTCTATTTTGTCACTCATATGTTTGTTATACTACATATTTTTTCTTTGAAGAGAAGAGCAACAAAATAAATAAATGATAATTTGCAGTTGTGCATTGGCAACATGCAAAGAAAGACGGGTGACAAAAGAAACAACTAAAAGGAGAGTAAGCTTTTTCTTTCATTTGGTAATGCTTCTGGTAATCAATTCCTCTAATGTAAATTAAAATAAATAATTTAGAATGTAATTCCTACTCATTTCACTCTTTTAATTACACATTTTTAATACTTTTTTATTCTTTTATTTTGGAAGTATATTTCATAAGTTATTTTTATAATTAGTAAAAAAAATCTTTCCCAATTATCTCAAAGTATCTCACTTTTATTTTTATTTGTATTTATATATTTGATTTGATTAATTATCTATTTTATTCAATCTACTTCTTTTATCTTTATTTATAAATTAATTAAATTTTAACAGCTATTTAAAAAAATCAACTTAAAAATAATCTTATATCACAATTTAAGTTACTCATTAATATTGTAAACTCATATATAAATTTGGTTTAAATACAAATTTGGTCCCATTTTTAAAAAATTTGAAAACTCATCCCTCTATTTTAAAATAGACACATCTAGTTTTTTACTTTTTAAAATTCATAATATAAATATTTAATCCACCGTTATGTAAAATTCGTAAAGTTCAAAATTAGACCGGTGAAGAGATTAATTTGATGTGTTTCAAATTTATTAACGTAACATGAAATTATTCATTTAATCAACATCTTCAATTTGACAAAAAAACTAAAATTATAAATTTTTTAAAATTGGGAGACCAAATATTTATGATTTAAGATAGAGGACCAAAATTATAGATTTTTTAAAATATAGAAATTAAATATCTCTATTTTAAAATAGAGGAATTAAAATTGTAAATTTAAAAAATAAAAGGATTAAAATTATATTTAAATTTATAAATTTTATAAGTAAAAATATTTATTATTTATGTTAAATATAATACTATAATTTATATAGTAAAATAGTTAGTTAATGTAAATCTTGATCATATAAAAAAAAAAAAACTTTCGTCTTCTGCACTATACATGCTAATTTTTTTTTTGTTGATTTATGAGAGAGAAACAAAGCGACACGAGTATTTTTTGTGTTCATCGAAATTTCAAAACTTCATTCCTTCTTATTATTATCGAATAAAAGAAAATGACGATATCTCCCTGGCTCTCTCTGACCCGAACCGAACAAAGGAATTATGATTTTCGGCTTGGACAATGAATCGATAAATTAAAAAAAAAGGAAGGGAGAAAGCCCCCTCTATTTCTCCGAAAGGAATGTGAAAATCCAGCCGGGCCACGAAACGACACCTCTCTGCGCTTAAAACGACTGCGGCCCACGATCGCGTTCTTCAGTTGAGGCATGTTATTCGCTGCTCACTCCTCCTCCTACTCTTGTTCTTCTTCTTCGTCGTCTTGGCCTTCGCATCTTCACAATCACATCCAATAGAGACACGTTGACTTTAGTGGAAGAAGAAGAAGAAGAAGAGAATGGAACAATCGGTTTTGGATGATATAATCAATCGCCTCCTCGAAGTTCGTACCCGACCGGGGAAGCAGGTTCAGCTATCGGAGTCCGAGATCCGTCAACTCTGCGTAGTTTCCAGAGAGATTTTCTTGCAACAACCTAATTTATTAGAGCTTGAAGCACCTATTAAGATTTGTGGTAATTTTCCCTTTCTTATTACCGTCATGTCTAATTTGGTCAAATTCTAATCATTACTCTTAATTTTGGGGTTTGGACATGATCTCAGTGCTTTCAGTTACATGCTTTACTATGTTTATGTATGATTCTCCTTTGCATGCTTACTGACGACTGTGTTTTGAACTGGATTAGTAGGGATTACTTACTGGCTTATTCAGTGTGTTGTTCTGAACTGCATGTACTGATGGATTTTGAAATAGTGGAAACTGATTTGATTTGGATTGGTACTGAAGTGTTCTGTATTTTGTGGAATATAATCAATATACGTATGGGAGCGAACATGTGAACAATATCGTTGAATATCGATGAATCTAGGCAGTTGAAAAAACATCTGCGCACAAATATATATTTGATTGAATTTTATCTTTTATCTTTCCACGTGCTCGATGAATTTATGTATAATGTGAGCTTTGAGAACTCTTGTATGGGTTTCCAGCGTTGGGGATGGTATAGCTAAGACATTTTGCTGCAATTTCTTTCCAAATTTTTATGGTGTTTTTTGTTTGAGAGAAGTTTAAGAGAGCAGAGGGGTGGGATTTTGTTATTAATCATACCTTGTTTTGTTAAAAAAGTTGATGGCATTTTCCTCTCCTCTCCTTCCCTTCTCTTGAACCAAACCAAACCAAACCAAGCAAGGGGACCTCTCTTTTGAATTGAACAAATTGTTAATTAATTTTCATGCTTCATTACTTTTTCATGGTTATCTGGTTAGTGGCTACCTTTTGTACACTTACTGACAAGTTTATTCTGGACTGCAATCACTGCATATGAATCTATGCATATGAATGAATAATCATATAATTTGAGCTTTGAGAATATGCATCATTTGTTTTCTGGATTTCATATTGTTTGTGTATATGATTTTCTTGGGTAAAATGAAAATTTTGATTGATTTACATGAAGAAAGGCAATAAAAAGTCTCTTAATTAACATCACTGAACTTGTAGTAGCAATTTATCTAATGTTGGTTTAGTTGACTTAAACTGCATTATCAAATCATGAGATAAATTTTTTATGTCTCTTGCAGTGCTTGCAAATAAAATTCATGTTCATTAATGTATTTATTCCCTCGAGTTTATTTTTTGCTTCTGATTCTGACATCATTAGTTCTCAAAAGTTATTTGCTAAAAATGTCATTTCTTTTCTTTTTGTTGTGGATTGATGTTGAAAAGCCTGAAAATGTTTTTATACTAAGATTATGGCATCTTTAATGGCTAAGAGTATATTTTAGTTTCAACATAAAGTTGGATATGCCTCTGTCTATTCTAAAATGGCATCTACATGAACCAATGATCCTAAAAGGTTAAGATCTTGGAGAAAGTACATGAATGGGTTTATATTTAAGGGTTAATTATGTTATATGTTTTAGTCCCTAAACTTTTTGCAAATTTCATTTTTAGTCCTTAAACAAAATTTTCAGCGTTCTTGGTCGTTATATTTTTTCTGTTAACAGTTTTAGTTCCTGCTGTCAAGTAACAAAGTTAATTGATGACATAACAGTCACGTTGGCAGCCCAATGATTTGCCACATCATAAAGTAGTTCGATAGGGCCAGGCACATGTATTATTATTTTTTTTTTTTATAAACTACTTAATCCCTCACTTGTTCATACAAGTTCATGATGTCATACTAATAGATGAGGGATTAAAACACTGTTTATCAACAAAAAAAAATACACATTGTTGCCTACGTGGCTGTTGTGTTAGGGACCAAAAACGCTAAAAAAATTGTTTAGGGACTAAAAGTGAAAATTTCAAAACGTTTAGGGACCAAAAATATAATTAACCCTACATCTAATATGCCCCCTCATGAAAGAGGGCTTTAGGCTTGCAATGTGCACAATGCACAGCCCACCCTGCCTTATGCTGAAATTGAAGTTTTATTTTGAAGAATGAGGGCAATAAAGATTGAACTCTAGATCACATGGTCATAGAGGTCCTGATGTATATGACATTGTTTTTGTTGTATAATTCATTTTCATATTCATTCACATATTACATATTTGTATAGAAGCAAAAATTGAAGTCTCGTGGGAATAAATACATTAACGAACATGAATTTTATTTGCACTGCAAGGGACATAAAATATTTATATCATGATTTGATATTGCAGTTTCATATTCACATATTACACATTTGTACCATATAATACTCTATTGTTGTACACAAGAAAAATATTGTGTTTTAGGGGTTTGTTTTTCATATCCTTGTATTGATGTTTCAGGTGATGTACATGGGCAATATTCTGATCTTTTAAGGCTTTTTGAGTACGGTGGATTACCTCCAGAAGCCAACTACTTGTTTTTGGGGGATTATGTGGATCGAGGGAAGCAAAGTTTAGAAACAATTTGCCTTCTCCTTGCTTATAAAATAAAATATCCTGAGAACTTTTTCCTGTTAAGGGGAAACCATGAATGTGCTTCTATAAACCGGATATATGGATTTTATGATGAGTGCAAGAGAAGGTTCAATGTAAGGTTATGGAAGACATTTACAGACTGCTTCAATTGCCTGCCTGTGGCAGCCCGTGTTGATGAAAAGATTTTGTGTATGCATGGAGGACTTTCTCCCGACTTAAATAATTTGGATCAGATTAGAAATTTACAGCGGCCCACAGATGTTCCTGATACAGGTTTGCTTTGTGATCTCCTTTGGTCTGACCCGAGCAGAGATGTTCAAGGATGGGGAATGAATGACAGAGGAGTTTCATTTACATTTGGTGCTGATAAGGTCTCAGAGTTTCTTCAGAAACATGATCTTGATCTTATTTGTCGTGCTCATCAGGTTAAACTCCTGCCTTTGGTGCTTAATGTGTGACCAGATCTTTGGGATTGAGTTTGTATACCTATTTCTATGACAAAATGACTGTGAAATGTATTTTTTTTCCCCAGCAATTTTAATCTATCTGTTGGCATTATTACAACTTTAATTTCATTAAACTGGGAATTGCTTTTTGCCATGTAAATGTGACCCCCAATTTTATGCATTGAGACTTAACATTTTCCAATGTAATGCATTAGCTTTAGTATTTGATTCTTTGTACCGTACATGCCTTTATGTTTAGATCGGGGGATAGTAGGTGTCAATC